>NW_028301565.1:17267500-17385000 GCF_042242905.1 Orbicella faveolata
ATCAACGTAACCACTGGGTTTGCGATTCTTAAATTCCTTGAATACGAGTTCTTGAAAGGATTTTTGGTCCAAGGGTGACAGCAGTCATTTTGAAAATTCTCCACCCCTCCAAATATCCTGGACTTGGAGTGATGTCTTTCGAATAAATAAAAATTTGATTCAGCTACTATCCGCCTTGTGTACTTGCCGAGATGGCAAAGGTGGCGAGCTTAGTAACCAGGCCTCAGAAATGTTATATTCACCGCCTGGTGCGGTGAATGTAGCGTCATATAAGGAATCCCTCGACCATTCTGCTGGAAACTCTATGTTCAGCTCTGAAGTTATACATAAAAAAGTTATAAGCAAAGGTTTTGTAATGCACAAGCAAATAAAACAAAACCATAAAAGCAAACGACGTTTCGACAACAACGTACAACGTAGAACCGAAAACACCTTAAACAAGCTCTAATTTTAGCAGAATATGAGAATGACTTTAGCGGTTTTACCAAATCTACTCACTGATTTGAATAACAAACAGAAAACGTGTGGTTTTGTTCGTGCAATGTAACCATTTCATTTAGATGGTAATTTTGACGCACTCAAGTATCGCAGTTCTATTATGATCGGGGTTTTGTAATATTTTTTTCTTTTGTTAAAATTAGAAAGAATCTTGGAAAGTGAAATCAACGCATCGATTTAAATAACTAAGTTCCATTTTTTGCTTAATATTTGTTGCTTAAAAATTGTTTGCCGTGGCGTTTGGCAAATGAACGTTAATGAGTTAATCACCGTAAAGGATTAAGAGTATAAAATATACAATTTTGATTTGTTCTGTGGTTTCTTTTTATACTTGCTGTTATTTGGCGTTAGATCGAGAGCTATTCACTGAGTTTCAAAGCATCTGTTTCGAAAAACGCGATTCATTTCCGCCCTGAAGTCTCTGTTTCGCAGTGAATATAACCAGGGATTGATTCCGGATGAAGAGAACGCTACCAGCTCGACCCAAAGCCAAACCACACGCATATTTTTGCATTGATCGCTCGTTGTCATATGGATAAACGATGTAGTCAGGGTAGGAAGCCAGGAGATAAAGAACAGTGCTACAACCAAACCCACCGTCTTAGTAGCTTTTCGGTTTCGTAGTCCTTCACTTACAAGCGTATTGCTACGCTGAACATCTTGCCTTGCAATTGTCTTGGATTGTCTTCTCACGATCACAGAGATACGAGAGTAGCAAAACATAATCAGGATCATCGGTAAAAGGATGGTTATTATCGTCACGCACATCCAGAGCTTTGGCAGGTTGGCGGGGTTTGTAACCAAGATCCGAGAGAATCCAAAGGAAAGAGACGCTATCCAAACAAATGCTATTGCGATGTAGCACCGTTTTTCGGTAACCATCTGATGGTACAACAGAGCAAACCGTATGGCGATGTACCTATCCAAGCTCACGACGCACAAGCTAAATGTCGTGGTTACACTCGTTTGAATCCAGAGTGCGTCGATGACAATCTTAAACGGGTGGTTGTACGGATGAGGTGTCAAGACACACCGTGCGATCCATACCGGATCTATTATCAAACCCACTAGAAGATCAGCCAGAGCTAACGAGCTCAACAGCAGGTTTGATAAAGTTCTGACGTTGCGGGCTTTGTAGATGACCCAAAGAAAAACTGCGTTTCCAAGGAGGGATGGTAGCGCGATAATACCGTACAGCAAGGCCAGAATAACTGATGCTGGGAAAGCCAACTCACCGCTGCAGTTATTCGCCATCGTTCAAGATTACTTTGAGTTTTGACTGTTAATTTATTATTTACTCAATGACGAGCGTTTCGATGATGTCTGTTGTCACCTGTCAGATGTCCCAAAGGATCGTGGGAGTTAGAGAGCTTTAGCATTTTGTATGTCATTACAGCTTGAAGTTTCCGTCGACTGACTCGCTGCGCAAAAAAAGTTCTTCAAACGACAGAAGTTTGGGGTAACTCCTTTTGCTACCTTGAGCTCTGAAATCCAAAACAACAGCAAAAAAGACACTCTATTTACCTTAATCAGTCATTGAAAAAGGAGAACCAACAAACAAATAGCATCACAAGGAAGAAGAGGAACTTTTAAACGTCAGTCAGTTGCGTCACGTCAGTTATCATGTTCTAGTCGATAATGTAAATGTATCTCTGTGTCACATTAACACAGCTGTCTTGTCAGATGTCTAAACGCAGGCTAGCAGCTGCTCTTAGACTACGTTTCCCAGTATAAATCCTCCAAGTTTCCAAGCAGGAAAAGTGCCGCACGTTCTCACATTTTAAGTTTCAAGTTAGAATCCTTACGGATGAACTTTTACCATGATTTTTGCATTTTTGGTGCTCCAGCTTGTTGTCTTGAGGATAAGAAGGTCACTAGATAGATCCATTAGATCCATTAGACTCTATTAGATTTTCAGGCATATCCATGGCAGTTACAAGGACGCTTGATCCTTGAATACAAAAGTAGAATTTGCATTTTACGCCCGAATCTGAAATGTAGGAGGCGTCGTCCATCTTATAGTGGAACGTTTTGTTTTAATTTTTGTAGGTTCCTATTCCAAAATTCTTATCAAAGTTAACGTGAAAAAACATTCTGCATCTAATATATTTTTAAAGAAAAACAGAAAGTAATACTCTCAACTAAAGATCAAAACACCAACAATGCAAGTTCACAGTGGTTTTTAATGCTTTGTTTTTTTGCATCTGTCGGTGGACAAGAAATATTGCCTTTGTTCACTATAAAGTCTTTGAAGAAACGTAGAAAAAAGTATTGTTTGATTCTTCTGATTGTCAAGTAAAAGTGTTCTGCAGTTCGCAATTATTTTCGTTACATTTAAACTCTGGAAGTAATATATCAAACATGAAAGACGTGTTTAACCATACTTCCAAACACCGAGAAGAGAGTTGACGACGTGTAGCAGAATATTTTTGGCTAATTTCGAGGTGTTTTGAGTGTCTTGAGTGCTTGATATATCTTCTCAATAGAAACTAAAACTAAGGAGTAAAGGGAGTAATAAAAACGTAAAAATCTAAGCCAATTAAGAGCAGCTATCATGATTATGGTCATGACTTCCTTCGTTTGAACTTGGTGAATCATTGGTGAGTTTGAGAAGTATAACTGATTTAACTCAGACTCACATGCACATAAATATATTCGTCATTTAAGTCAATCTAGATATCGATTAGTTCACATTGATTTTGGTTTTCCTTAAGTAAATGTAAATTGTTTTCCATTAAAGCATGACCAGTGATTAAGAGGCAAAGTTGAATCAGAGATCAATTCTTAATCCGATTCTTCTGGTGTGATGGTCTTGATGAACACGTGAAGGGAGTGTTGCGTCGGCACAATTATGTTTCTCTTTAAAGGTGCAATTGAAGGGACGTATACCTTACCAAATTTTTTGTTATTTTCAGAGCACACTTAAATTAAGCGTTAACGTCTGCAGAACCTTTTTTAAATGTCTGAATCTGAGGATAATTGTGTTGCTACAAGGTTTTCTCCCAGACGTAGATCACAGCTGTTTTACTTTTTGAATTACTAATAAAAAAAGAAGGTTCACTTTGAATTTCACAGGAGACTTTAATTTTAAACCGTGTACGTTTAATTAACTACGACGCTTTCTGCGTGTAAATGAATCTGAGTGACAGGAAGTGCATGTACTTCCGGAATTAGTTATGTCCTTAGGTTTAGAGTTTCGTTGACTGTTTGCCGTTGGTGTGCGATGATACCAACATCTTTTTTATCGTGGAAATTTGTCATATGATTTACTTAACAAATAAAGAAGCCTAAGCCGTGTATTACACTGTGGTAAAACACGACGGACGTTTGAGAACACGAGGGAAATGTAGAAAACACGAGCCGCAGGCAATGTCCGGAGTGTTTTATCCCAGTGTAATACACGGCTTAGGTTTCTTCATTTACTTTATGACAGATTTGTTTCGCGCAAAACAATAAAACACGCTTTTTCTATGTTTTATACTCTGTTAGAGAACAGTACTAAGAAAATACGCGCGCTGATTGGTTAAAAATCGTGTTCCTATAACTCGATGGAAACACAGAACTAGCACGAGCTGTCGCCGTAATGATGAAGCGGGCAAAGAGAATTTACATTTTGATAATCAAAGTTAACAAGTTGTTTTCCTTTTTTTCGCCGCGCTGTTTTCTAAAAGAAATAGAAAACATGTTCTCCGTGTTTCTATCGAGTTTTAATATAAATTTACCAGCGTTCTATCACGAATGCTGTCCTCTGATTGCCTACGCTACTCACGTCCTATTTAAACAATAGAGTGTTTCTGTGGAGGAACTATCGGCTGATAGTTGCCCCGCGGAAATTGGATGTTCTTAAAACAAATATTTGCCCGAGAAGCGAAGCTTCGAGGGCAAATATGCTAGTTTTAAGAACTTCAAATTTCCAAGGAGCAACTATCAGAGGGATAGTTCCGAGACAAAAACACTCTATTGTCTTTATTGTTCACCACTAAGTTTTCTTCCGCGCGCTAGTTCAAAAATCATATTGAATTATTTTCAACTTTTTTAGATGAAAGCCGTGAAAGCCAAATGTAAAATCTGAAAAAGAAAACAAGCAAAAACCCTCCTAATACAAATTTAATTGTTTATTTTCTATAAGCCCGCTTGTTTACAGAAATATTTTCACGGACGAGCACTATCCATCCGGGTATTTTCCTCTGAGGGGCACTATGGGACTGATAGTGTCTCTCCGCGGATGAACACTATCGCGCTACGTGATCAATTTAAACCAATAAGAATCGAAAAAAAATTGTGGTGAACTCGAGAAAGGTGTGGAAACACTCGCCTGCGGCTTGTGTTCCCACAGCATTTCTCGTTCTCCCAAACTTCCACTCGTGTTTCTATAACTCGATAGAAACACGGTACTTGTTTTCTATTTCTTAAATAAAGCATGGGTTTTTGAGCAAGCAGAGCGTGCGCAGTCCTTTCTATATGATTTAACATTTATTCGCCGAAGGCGAGGTGAACATGGATGAATATTCACCGAGACGAAGTCAAGGTGAATATTCAACGATGTTCACCGAGCCTGAGGCGAATAATTGTTTTAGTATAATTTTCAGAGGTAAAACACAGAATAACGACTAAAACAGACTGTTCGTTTGCATACACGCATGCAGCCGTAGTTTTAATAATAAGCTTACATCTTACATCGATTGTGAATCAAATTACACATCGAGTTTGGCAGTAAAACAAACAAGCGAAACGCTACGAAAAAAAAATTCATCCCGTACCTTTGTTTTATCGTTCACCTCATTCACAGCTGTCATCGTCAAAAAATAGTAGCTTTAGTTTGAAGAAAAAAAAATTTCGGTTAATCGATCTGACCTGCTGGCGATCAACGTAATCACCTTGAATACGAGTTCTTGAAAGGATTTTTGGTCCAACGGTGACAGCAGTCATTTTGAAAATTCTCCATCCCTCCAAATATCCTGGACTTGGAGTGATGTCTTTGGAATAAAAAAAATTTGATTCAGCAACTGTTAGCCATGTTTACTTGCCGAGATGGCAAAGGTGGCGAGCTTAGTAACCAGGCCTCAAAAGTGTTATATTCACCGCCTGGTGCGGTGAATGTAGCGTCATATAAGGAATCGCTCGACCAATCAGATTGCTGGACACTCTTTGTTCAGCTCTGAAATTATACTAAAAAAAGTTATAAGCAAAGGTTTTGTAATGCACAAGCAAGTAAAACATAACGATAAAAGCGAATGACGTTTCGACAACAACGTACAACGTAGAACCGAAAACACCTTAAACAACCCCTAATTTTAGCAGAATATGAGAATGACTTTAGCAGTTTTACCAAATCTACTCACTGATTTGAATAACAAACAGAAAACATATGGTTTTGTTCATGCAAGATAACCATTTAATTTAGATGGTAATTTTGACGCACGCAAGTATCTCAGTTCTATTATGATCGGGGTTTTGTATTTTTTTTTCTTTTGTTAAAATTAGAAAGAATCTTGGAAAGTGAAATCAACGCATCGATTTAAATAACTAAGTTCTACTTTTTGCTTAATATTTGTTGCTTAAAAATTATTTGCTGTGGCGTTTGGCAAATGAACGTTAGTGAGTTAATCAACATAAAGGATCAAGAGTATAAAATATACAGTTTTGATTTGTTCTGTGGTTTCTTTTTATACTTGCTGGTATTTGGCGTTAAATCGAGAGATATTTACTGAATTTTAAAGCATCTGTTTCGAAAAACGCGATTCATTTCCGCCCTGAAGTCTCTGTTTCGCAGTGAATATAACCAGGGATTGATTCCGGATGAAGAGAACGCTACCAGCTCGACCCAAAGCCAAACCACACGCATATTTTTGCATTGATCGCTCGTTGTCATATGGATAAACGATGTAGTCAGGGTAGGAAGCCAGGAGATAAAGAACAGTGCTACAACCAAACCCACCGTCTTAGTAGCTTTTCGGTTTCGTAGTCCTTCACTTACAAGCGTATCGCTACGCTGAACATCTTGCCTTGTAATTGCCTTGGATTGTCTTCTCGCGATCACAGAGATGTGGGAGTAGCAAAACATAATCAGGATCATCGGTAAAAGGATGGTTATTATCGTCACGCACATCCAGAGCTTTGGCAGGTTGGCGGGGTTTGTAACCAAGATCCGAGAGAATCCAAAGGAAAGAGACGCAATCCAAACAAATGCTATTGCGATGTAGCACCGTTTTTCGGTAACCATCTGATGGTACAAAAGACCAGACCCAACGGCGATGTACCTATCCAAGCTCACGACGCACAAGCTAAATGTCGTGGTTACACTCGTTTGAATCCAGAGCGCGTCGATGGCAATCTTAAACGGGTGGTTGTACGGGTGAGGCGTCAAGACACACCGTGCGATCCATACTGGAACGATTATCAAACCCACTAGAAGATCAGCCAGAGCTAACGAGCTCAACAGAAGGTTCGATAAAGTTCTGACGTTGCGGGCTTTGTAGATGACCCAAAGAAAAACTGCGTTTCCAAGGAGGGCTGGTAGCGTGATAATACCGTACAGCAAGGCCAGAATAACTGATGCTGGGAAAGCCAACTCGCCGCTGCAGTTATTCGCCATCGTTCAAGTTTGCTTTGAGTTTTGACTGTTACTTTATTATCTACTCATTGACGAGTGTTTCGATGTCTGTTGTCACCTGTCAAATGCTCCAAAGGATCGTGGGAGTTAGAGAGCTTTAGCATTTTGCATGTCAGTACCACCTGAGGTTTCCGTCGACTAACTCGCTGCGCAATAAAAGTTCTTCAAACGACATATGTGTTGGGTAACTTCTTTTGCTACCTTGAGCGCTAAAATCCAAAACAAAAAAAAGACAATCTCTATGTAACTGAATCAAACATCGGAAAAGGAGAACAAACAAAGAGCATCACAAGGAAGAAGAGGAACTTTTAAACGTCAGTCAGTTGCGTCACGTCAGCTATCATGCTCTACTCGATAAGGTAAATGTATCTCTGTGTCACGATAACAGAGCTGTCTTATCAGATGTCTAAAAGCAGGCTAGCAGCTGCTCTTAGACTACGTTTCCCAGTAGAAATCCTCTAAGTTTCCAAGCAGGAAAAGTGCCACACATTTTCACATTTTAAGTTTCAAGTGAGAATCCTCACGGATAGACTTTTATTATGATTTTGCATTTTTGGTACTCCAGCTTATTGTATTAAGGATAAAAAGTTCACTTGATAGTTCCATTAGACTCTTTCAACTAGACAAGGTTTTTCCGCGATAATGCCGAAGAGCCCAAAAAGGCGCAAAATACTGTTTGTTCACAAGCAGACCACTCTATGTGTTCGTGGTTAATAATTGCTTATATGAAACGAACAGAATCTATGAGGGTTATGAATAAGGCTCTGAAGATTGCATATCTAAATTACATCTCCGTCTGAATATCCCAATAAAGTTAAATGAAACGTTTATCGACTCTTGTGATGTTTTTTTCGCCTTCCCAGGCCGTCTGAAACGTCTTTTTACGAAGTTACGATGTCTCCCTCTCTTGTCTTACCGGTCAGCCAAAAATGATTTCGTAAAAAGACGCTTCAGACGGCCTGGGAAGGCGAAAAAACATCACACGAGTCGATAAACGTTTCATTTAACTTTATTGGGATATTCAGACCGAGATGTAATTTAGATATGCACTTTTCAGAGCCTTCTTAGATTCTGTTCGTTGCATATAAACAATTATTAACCACGAACACATCGAGTGGTCTGCCTGTGGTTTGTTCGGTAAAAACCGGAATTCGAAGTCAAGACTTTTCGGTAAATTTATGAACTGTAGACTTCAATATCAGTAAAAGATTCTGTTAGCTATGCTAAGAAGTTGTCCGTTGCGCTTTTAAGTTTCCTATACATTTCTCCGTGATAGTCTGTTTACAGCAGTTTCTTAGCTTTTTTCATACAGATTCGGTATTTTCCTTTTCAACACGCCATGTTTGCACCCCGACAATACAACAGAAAAACCTTAAAAAGATTTATTGATTTAAAAGACCTGATATTTATCGTGTCAAGTTTTTATAAGTTTCGCTGTAAAAGGAAAATTAAAGAACCGTCCTACATTTTACACCTTTCCGTTGGGTAATGGAAATATAAACGAAGCATACTTCAAGCCAGGTACGAAAAGTTCCATAAAATTATGACAAAAGCATTCATTTTTTCCCGCAACAGTTATTCTCGGTTGTTTGCGTTTTGACGATTGATCAACAACTTGGCGTGAGAATCGTCATCGCCGCCACAGCTTCTCCGTTCCTAATCACGTTTTATTATCAATATATTCGATTTACTGAGTGACAGACAGACAGGTATTTGCTTGATTAATTAATTGGTTCTGTCTTTTTTTCAGCGTGATTCGTCATAAGCCCAGAGTAATACTGAACGTGGCTCATTCTCTCATAAGCCATCTTTCTCCTTTCCTGAGACAAATCGACTATGCCCTAGATTGGATGCATGTGGAAGCCGGCAGAGCAGTTTACAGGTACAAGAAATAACAGACTTCCTTTAAAACTGCGGCTGAAACATTTGCACGTTCAAAGCACCGTATTTTAAGAACGTGATATGCAACCCACTCGACCACATCTCATAAGTAAAACCTAAAAACAGTTGCCAATAAATTTTGACTCATTGCAGACTCACTTTTGCTTCCCAAGAAAATGACTGCACCGTTTGAGTTAGAAAACAGGCGAAAACCCAGCTGTTCTGTTTCTTCTCCGTCTCTTGTTAAATTTCAGACAAGGCGAACAGTCCAATTGTATTTACATCGTGCTGAATGGCCGTCTTCGTTCAGTTGTTACACTCAGCGATGGCAAAAAGGAACTCGATCGCGAGGCTGGCCGTGGAGAACTGGTGGGAGTGGTGAGTGTTTGTATTCTCACGTCACGTGACTGATTTGTCCGCTTTGATGCTTTGATGCAGTCCGTGATAAATTATCGTTCCCAAAAGTAAGTTCCTGTTACCAGACACATGCAAACAGAAGCGAAGGCCTTAAGGGAGGAGTTTGATGTGTTGCCATCATGGCTGCCTCTTTAACATGGACGTATATCGACGTATATCTATATTGCACTGTTGGTGACAATTTTATTTCGGGCATTTGTCTGTTGTCAATTACCTTTTGGCTGTTTTTCAGTTGTCGGGTAATCCCAACTATCCCAATTAAAATGAAGACCAAAATAAGAGTATAAACCAAGCAGCTGTCAGTATCAAACCGTAGTTTCAAGGTCTCAAGGTTAATGTTCTTGCGAATCAGACAATGACCAATAGTTTAGACTCAAATTCAGACTTAGGACGTGTGGTTTTTCATGAAATCGTTTTCTGTATTGTCTGTGACTGAGATTTCGTTCTTCTAATCTTGTGCTTGTTTTCGTCTTTTCAGGTTGAAGTCCTTACACAAGCTCCAAGGGCGACGACTGTTCACGCCATTCGGTTTGTTTGAAATCTTGTTTTCTAATGACTACCTCGAAACTAAGTCCAACGTAGTCACAAAGCTAGTAACTAAGTCGAAGTCTAAAGTCGGTGGCAAAAAGGCAATGTTGCACCCAGTTTTAGAATTAGAAACTGAGTCGGGGAAGCAAGCTCGCGCGCGTTTGGTCGAAATATCACGATCTCTGCACTGGTTGGTAAGAGTACGTTGAAAGAGATTTTGATGCAAATACAGCGTATAAGTAACAACGCAATACTTCATTAAGGAAGCGCTGTACTGTTGATAGTTTTGTTTGACTCTGAGCGTGTTGAAAGCATAGCATTCTTTTCATACTTAGGGACACCGAACTTGCGGTTCTTCCGGATGGTCTGCTAAATACAATCAAGAGACATTTTCCTCAGGTAAATTTTCTGGTCCACGTCTTAATCGGTAAAGTGGTATAGAATTCTTTCACGGAGCAAGATGACGATTTCGTAAGTAATAGTTCTAGCTTCCAAATCAAGTTTTGTTATGATATTGGTCTCAAAGGTTTGTTTATTTTGATTTCAACAGGTTGTCACCCGTTTAATTCATCTGCTCGGTGAAAGGCTACTGGGACAGTACAGAAGAAGTTACGCAAGAAGCGAAACATTACTGGGTATTAAGATTAAGTGTTTTACCTTTCACTTGCGCATGTCACTCTTAAGGAGTGGGGTCCACGTTTCGTGTAACTCCATAAGAGAAGACAGACAGAGAGATTCGTCTCGACATCCATACTGCTATCCTTTCTTGTCTCGTTTCGTTCGCTGCCGTTGTGGTCGAAAGTAATTTTTTAAACGGTTCTTGCTCTTTCTTCTTCTAGTATCACGCTTTCAACTTACACGTCATTTTATTTTTAATATGTAGAAAATCACCTACCAGTTGATAATCAGATATTTGGGGGCTCAAATCTCGGGACAGTAGCTATTATTCCCGCCTCAGAGGATGTGCCTATCTCCAACTTCTCATTTGAACTCAGCTTAGCACTTCACACTATCGGTAAGTCGCATGTACTGTCTTACATGATACACACAACTGTTCACTGAGCCTGATTCAGTCCACGGATGAGACGAGCTGATTGTGTTTTTGTCCGAGCCTTGTCCTTGCTCATCCGTTGTTTTTGTATCGCGTCAAGTAAGATTTCCATGTTTTCTTGGCTGTTGAAACTAAGGCATTCTTGTTACAAAGGATGTGCAAATTGAACATAGTTTCACATTGAGTCTCGTCTCACTTAGCGAAGAAATGCATTGTAGAGAAACCATTAAAATCATTCATTGAAGCTATTCTCCTCTTTTAGTAAAACCTGGTAGTCTACAGGTTATTGTGTCTTATCAGTTATAGTTGTGCTTTGTCAGATATGTTGATTGTGCCTGTTCTTGGTTCCCAGGTCCCACCCTCTTGCTGACCAGCCAGTTAGTTCGAAGCAAGCTTGGTAGCTCCGCAATGGACAGGTGTCTAACTGCCGTTTTGTTTGTATTTCCGTATACCGCAAAACGAGTCAAAATAATTGTACAATGTTTTTTCCTTTGATTACAATTTATCCCAGTTGCTTGGTATTCAGCAATGTCTGTGAAGTTAATATCTTTAGCTTTTGATGACGTACTCACTTTTCCATAGCCACGATGGCGGCTTTCGCTGTGTTTAACGCTAATAATAAGTTTTTTTCTCGTGCCTATGTCATATTGCAACGTTCTCCCTTTACCGTTTACACACTTTGACTTGTGTTCTCCCTACGTTGTGCTCTACATCAGTGTCTGTTGAAGTTATTAATTTCAATATTTTTTTTCCAAGCATGAACGAATATCGCCTGTCGAGCTGGCTTGGACAACAAGAAGATCTTCACCGCATCGTGTTGTATCAGGCTGATGCTTTCATGTCTGCTTGGACGAAACGGTGTATTAGACAGGTGTGAATATTTTGATTTCTGCGGCGTGATTGGCAATGATTTGCTCAGGTTTATATATGTATTTGTTTTCGGAACGTTTCTGTTTGTTGTAGATAAAAGTTCAAGGTATTCATGCGCGGTCATTGGTTACTGTCTAAATGGCTTACTTCACCCTTGCCATGCTTGCCAGAGTAACTGTTTCTCCCTTTCGCGCTTCTTAACTACGTTTAACTTAACAAGTACGAGCGCAGCGTTCTTTATCTTTAGGTTAAAGATCAGCGTCGGGTATCCGGCAGATAACTAGTCGAAAGTGGAACATATTGTATTTCTTTGAGTTCGATTACCCAAATGGTTTGCGACTTACGTTACGTTCGGTTGAAACTGAGGCTCCCACCACTTGTCGTTGAATACACTAAGATTGTTACCCTCTCTCTCCCTTACAGGCGGACAGCATTGTCATTGTCGGTGTAGCAGATGGCAGTCCAGCAGTCGGTCAGGTATATTTGACGTATTCCTTTATTTTATTTATTTTTGGTTTTTGGTAGTTTGATGGTACTTTGATTGTACTTTGATTTTGATCGGAGCCTTGTCGAAATTATTATTCATACGACTATAACTGCAAACTTTACCCACATTTTTTCTCCGATCATCCATCACCCAGTTTAGCCAAATCCATATTGTAAACACATATCCATGTGTAAACACATCTTCATATTATTTGTATCCTGTACTCAGTAGTAACTTTTTCGTTATTTGTTACAGTTGGAAAAGCAGCTTGAAAACATTGGCGTTCGTTCCCAGAAGGAGCTCATTCTCCTACATCGCGAAGACGCCGCCAAGGGTTTCCGCATTACACACACTGTGGATTGGCTTAACGCGCGGGGCTGGATCTGCGCACATCATCATGTAAGATTACATTTTATACAGTCACTAAACGAGTGTGATTGATTCTTGCGAATGAACCCCTATAATTATTGCCAGGCACAAGTTCAATCGGTCTCGTATCTCCAAGGGCCCTGGGCGTTTATCGTATTACCTCGTTCATCAGCGAAATTATAAAATTTTTATGCTGTTGCTTTTCAAAACAGTTCTACATTTCGCGTAAATCTGTGGAATCATTGTAGAGCTTAAGCACAGACGTTTTTGAACCACGGACGTCAATCGGAAGTCGAAACTTCTCCTCTTCGACGCTTATTACTTTCTTTTCGTTGAAAATGTCAAGTTGTAAATGCTGAAATGAGAGCCTTGTAGTCTTGGTTGTAGCGAAATTCCAGATAAAATGTTAATCTTCTACGCAAATAAAATTATTTTGATTTCAAATCGAAATACAAAACAGTATTCGTATTGAACTGCATTTCCGTTTGGTTTTATTATCAAGTCGTATGGTAATAATTTTCTATCGCACAGACAGGGTATACGTAGTCAAACGCCTTCATGTATTTATGTCTGCAGTGTCTGCTATGGAGAGAATATTCCGCCATCAACTAGGACCGCGTTGTTCGAAAGCCGGCTAACGCTTACCCAGGATTAAAAGTAAACCAAAGTGTTAATTTTTCTTGTATGAAAATGTTTTTCACTGCGTATGTTTTGTGTAGATTGAGATTATTCAAACTCAGAACTGAAGGGCAAACAATGTAAACAGGAAACGTCACCAAAACGTTACAAAACTCAAATCAAAATTCTCGCTAATCTTGGGTTAGCTTAATCAGGCCGGCTTTGCACAACCCGGCCCAGGTTTCCAAGCACGACGAGAGAGAGATCACTTATCTTATATGTCTTTGTTTTTTGTACTTTATTTAAGGTTCGATGCTCTAAGAAAATTTTTGGAAGGCGTCCTCTGTCTGAAAAGGTGGGAAGTATGAAATGATGGTTTCGCAATTTCCTTTCTATAAAAGTTTGCCTGAACGTCGAAAGGATGGAGTTATAGTAAGTTGCTTTCGAGTTGTCTTGTATGTGTGAGTGTGATGGATGTCTTTTCGTTCAATTTTTTAGTACTCACAAGATCCTGCAGCCTATCCTTTACCAGACAAGTGAGTTAAGTCTCTGACACTATTTTCATGTTAAAGTTATAAACCTGTTCTTTTTTTGTATGGGGTGAACGTCTCTTTCCCGGGAGTTAATACATGTTCTACGGTGGTTTCTTTCAGAAAATCCGACTTTTTACGTCTTGCTCGAAGACTTACGGGCACGTCTATTGGATTGATTCTCGGAGGAGGCGGGGCCAGGTAAATATCTGATTTGCCTACTGCCTACTGTTTTTGGTGCTTTTTTTAACATCCCATATCTCACATTGTTGTTTTTCGATTAGACTGTCCGGCCGGTAGTGTTTATGGTATTTGTTACTTTTAGGGGATTATCTCATTGCGGAGTCATCAAAGCACTGGAAGAAGCAGGTCAGTCTTTCAGTCTTCGAACAAACAGACTACAGGTCTCAACGATGTTCATAAACACGGCGGGCCAAAGAAAATAAGCGTTCTAGAGAGCCCGAGTTCTGTCGCACTTTTTTCTCGCTATCCTCTTCTGTGCGTTGTATAGAGGTTTCGCACGGCAGCCATGTTACATGGCAGGAACAACAGAGTCTTTTTCCTATGGGAAAAAAAAAAAGTTTTTTCTAATGCAGAACATTTTCATTGTTCCTGCCATGCAACATGGCTGCCGTGCAAAACCTCTATTTCGGAAAAAAAAAAAGAAACACGAACTACTCTTGTAGTTACATGAAGAGCACTTGAGTTATCCTGCGTAGCAAACTTTCCCGCACTTAGAGCTTTTTCCGCATTTTGGCCGCACGGAACGAGCTTGCCCCTCACCCCCTACTTCGTCGATTTTTTCAGTGCTCTCACCTCAATTTTCGCGCGGTCAGAATACGGAGAAAGCTCTTTGTCCGGGGAGGCCCGCTATGCAGGCTACACTTGAGTCTCCACGGGCAAATTCTCAGGCAAACCATGAGAAACTTGTAAACTGATTTTCCATGACAGTGAACGCGTGGTAATCGTTTGGTTACAGGTATTCCTGTTGATATGGTCGGCGGTACAAGTATGGGGTCCTTTGTTGGTGCAGCGTACGCTGAGTCAGCTGACGTCAACAAAATGTGTCAGAAGGTCCGCGAGTGGTCACTGGTAAGAGCTAGTCGTACGAGTTAAGTTACGTTAAGTACTTTTGTGTAAGTTCTATTATCTGTCCGTAAGCGAAGTTCACTCTGTACTGGTGTTTTATTGCCTAAAGACCAAGGGGATTGTTATCTTACGTTTGGCGCAGCAAAGAGATTAAAAACTAGCCTGTGAACAGGCTCTCTAGTCGAGGATGGGGCGAAGAGAAAGCGGGGAGAGAAAGAGGAGGGGCGATTCTTCCCACGGCCACTTCACTCTCAGCCAGTTCCTTCTTGGCGCTTCCAGCCGTGGTCAGACCCTTTTAGCTGGAACCTGTTCACAGTCGAATTAATAACGAGATTTCTAAAAGCACTGAGGGTCGCTCGAATTCCTGTTCCCGAGAGTTGATGGATACCGCAGTGTTCACCAAGCATGTTGCTAAGTGACATGACGTGGCTGATGACGTCAACTGTCGCATCAACTTTCAGATTGCTAACGCTTGTTCCGATTGATTCTGAAATTTTTCTGATACTTCAACTATAATTTGTCGAAAATGGGCCTTATTTCAAACCGACTGAAGGTCTCTTTGTCGCTTGTAGGACATGACGTCACTCTTCAAGAAGATCCTGGATCTGACTTATCCATTCACCTCCATGTTTTCAGGTGAGATTGTTTTTGTAATTCATGAACTCAGTTTGTTATAATCAATACACTCTCTGACGTGAAATCTGTTGTCTTCTCCTTTTACCCAGGAAGTGGCTTTAACGCCAGCATAAGAAGCACATTTGGAGAGCGACAGATAGAGGTACATTATGCGTGCTCCAGTATTCCATTACTAATGAATTAACATTAGTGCTAATTGATGACAGACATACGAATGGACACGCGTTCGTTTTACCAAGAGTGCTTGTATCAAACGTGAAACTAGAATACTGTTTGTGAATCACGATATACGAAATTGTTTTCAAATCGAAGGAAATTTGAACGGTAGAAAAACACCAAAGAAAAGAACAGAAGTCGTACAGGATCACAGAGATTGGCGGTTGGTGCAGTGTTATTACCAGTGTTATTAACCCTGCGATGGACTAGCATCCCATCCAGGGGGGAGTAGAAATACTCCTAGTCGCTTCATGCTACAGAAACCGGGATAAGCTCCGGCCTGGTGGGCCACTTGGCTCGTATGCAGACTTTACCTTACTTTCTTTACCTGCAGTGTTATTACCAGGTCCTGCAGTTGATTGAAGTGTTTTTTTTTTCCTCGTCCAGGATCTCTTGTTGCCTTACTTTTGCATCACGACAGACATTACGTCATCAAGAATGAGAGTACATACAGACGGTATGTAGTGTTTTCACTCGTTTAACTCAAACCACGTAGGCAGATTTCATCACTTTCTATGTCACAAGATTACTTGAAAAGCATTTAACACTATACGAAGCTGGGTAGGCTCTTTGAAAATCGAGCGATTCTACCATAGTTTGACGTTTGCCAATTGGGATGACACCTATTATTTGTCCGGGCTCTATTTGAGGTACGTTTACTCCCGCCTTAGTTGAAATGGTCAGTGGCTGTTAATAGTGTAAACTTCAGAAGTGGCCCTTTAATGCAAAGAGAAAAGGAAACAAACAATGCGGCATTTTAATGTTTTGCCCTATGCTTAATAGTTCTAGCGTCTCTTGTTTCCTTTTGAAATTGCTGCTCTTGAAGTACTTGTCACATTTGAAAGATCGTGCACCATGTCATAAGAAAAATTTGTGCCAGACACAAGTAGCACCAGCGGGACTAACACGTGATCTCCCTTACAGGCTGCTTATGGCGGTATGTCCGTGCTAGTATGTCTCTGTCGGGATATCTACCTCCACTGTGTGACCCCAAGGACGGACATCTGTTATTGGACGGTGGATACGTCAATAATTTACCTGGTGAGTAAAGGTTATCATCTATAGTTACCTTCTGTGTATACACTGGGGTTAATTGTTAGTCTAAGCTATACTTCTCAGCGTGAGAGATCAGTCGTTATAGCTCAAATGGAATACTTTTCCTATTAAATTAGTTGGTAATATTGGAAGCGTCAATATGTGAATTCTTCGTTCGTGTTCCTATACATTTCATAAAGGACTTTTTTTAGGAAGGTTTTGCTACATTGTAGAATGAGAAAAAGCGAAGTCTTGAAAGTTTATCAACAATTTTCCTTGTATTCTGCTCTTCATAAAGTATTTTAATCACTATATTCGTCTTTTTTAACATTCTGTGGTTTATTTTTCAGCGGATGTGATGAAGACCATGGGCGCTCAGACAATCATAGCAATCGATGTAGGATCGGAAGATCCCGCCGACCTCACGAACTATGGCGACCAGTTGTCGGGCTGGTGGCTACTGTGGAACAAATGGAATCCTTTTGCCGAAACCGTCAAGGTACGAAGCAGTTTTATAAAGCGCATTGCACAGTAGCTATCCATACCATAAACCCTTCAGTCTTTTCCGTAGAGAGTGCGTGAAGACTAGTAGATGTCGGTGTTAACCTCCTCAAAAGTCCCATCAACATATCCCGAGCAAACTTCAGATATAAGCTTGCTTCTGCTATAAATTTCCCGTTCATGAACCCCTCAAAGCCCCCATTGATCAATGATGTTTTAGCTTAGAGTTTAAATGTCAAACAGGAGTTCACGATATGTGATTCAGGTTGAACTCGTTGAAACGTTCTCTATGTTTGTTTTTCAGGTAAGTGGTAGTCAGACATAAGAATAAATGAGTTGAAAATTGTGTCTCTGTACCATGGCATTAATTGAAGAACAAGACAACACAAACATTCTTTTCTAATTTTAAGATTCCTGACATGGCAGAAATCCAGTCTCGTCTGGCCTATGTGTCGTGTGTGAGGCAACTGGCTGAAGTAAAAGAGAGCAGTTACTGTGAATACATTAGACCGCCAATCGACAGGTTTGTTATCACAAGTTTATGTATAGGTTCATTCTGCGATCTGCGCGTCAGTGTCGCTTGCATTTTCATAATAAACAGTCGCAGCTAAGATATAGAGCATTCCTAAGACTGATCAGAATTGTGCGGATGACATGCACTGCAAAAGATTTCTTGTTCTTCACTTGCGCTGTCACGACCTCGGGCGTTTGGGAGGGACATGATATTTAAAGTTGGTAAAATAGAACCATGCTATTTCAGTATTTTAAGCAACTGTTTACATCATAGATTAGTATCGAACAATGAAATGGCTTCTTTATCGACAGGTTCAAGACATTAGAGTTTGGTCGCTTTGATGAGATAGTGGTAAGTCAAGGGTATTCCGGCATGTATTTTCATATTATATCGTGTAAGCGTAGTACTATTTGTACTATTTGTTGTTTACAGACAGTGCTGTATGACAAGAACGTGTTTATTATGACTATTGTTTTAAAAACCATAAGATTTCCTGTTGTTTTCCTTGAAATCTCTTTGTAACCTATCAAAACGGTCTAACACCAGTCGTAAAAATGGAGAGGTTTACAATGACTTTTATGACAAACGAAAGCAATTAAAATTTTGCCGTTTACAGCTATTTGTAAACTAAAGAGAGAATATTTTTTATTTGCTGCGAATTCAATAGGATTTTATTTTTTCTATTTTTGTGTTGGATTGATTTAAGGCCGGAAAACAAGACAAAATCTGTGGCAATTTTTGCAGCTTGCGGTGAACGTCTTTCTTAATTACCGTAAATCCTCGAATTAGCCCCCCCCCCCCCCCCTCGAATAAGCGTCCCTCCTATCGGCCGAAATTTAAAGTAAACGCCCCCCTCGAATAAGCGCCCCCACCCCTCTCCCCCCTCCATTTTGTGGACGAGTAATGAGACAACAGAGGATGTATAGTTTTCGTCGTGTAGTATTAGATTTGTAGATTGTTTCAGTTTGTGAACACGTTAAGTGAACACGTTGAACACGTTAAGTACTAACGGTGCCGCGATTTAAACTTTAGGATCAGCTTTTTATGTCAATAAACAGCTTATGTTGTTGTTTAGGCGCAGATGATGTATTAAAAAGTTATCATGTCAGGTCACGATTTGGGAAAAATTAGATAAGCCCCCCCCCCCCCCCCCCCTCGAATAAGCGCTCCCCGTCTTCTCCTAAATTTGAAAAAAGCGCCCCGGGTGCTAATTCGAGGATTTGCGGTAAACTATCTAATAACATGTAATTTCTCTGTAAAAATCATCATAACGTTAGTTAAAAGGTCTTACACCAAGACCAATCATTTTGATATCCGTGTCGTATTCTGCTTGACTACGTATTGAACTGTGGGGAGTAAGTTTGTTGCAGTCTCTATAGCGGCTTAATTTTTCTGTCCATTTCACTGATGTTTTCCTCCAGGACGTGGGTTATCATCACGGCAAGACTGTTTTCAAGGGCTGGGTCAGAGGAAACAAGTTACCCGACATCTTCAGGGAACACCCGTCTAGGGGTCACATGACGCACGTGTACGCCTCAGGACAAGCTCCTGGGAAGGTAATGAACACGAAAAGAGGAACGTATTAAAAACCTGCTCGACATGGCTTGAAATCGCTAATTTGTGTTCGTTTTTAGAGCGGTTTTCAATTAAGTGTCGAAAGTAATCAAACAATTACGTTGGTTTTGGTTTTGGTTTAACTACAGTTTGAGATTGACCAGTGAGAAGTCCTCTTGTTAAGTAACTGGTTTGGTTTTGGTTTTACGACACTCTGTTGAAAACCGCTCTAGTTATCGACCAAACTGATGTAATTATGCAACAAAGTAGCCTACGTGTAGCGAAACCCACTACCCCCGCTTTGTTTTTCCTCGGAGGAGGTTGGTACGGCTATACGTAGGCTAGAAACAGCACTCTGTACAGTTATCATCCTGTAAAGATCCCTAGAGGTGTGTGACTCGTACCTGCTTCATGTGCTTTCTTACGTACTTTTGTTACTTCACAATACAGTGCTTTTCGTTAGGCTTTGTACCTTCTTTTCCTCGAAACATCCATTCGGTATCTATGTTTATTGTCTTTGATGAGCGCGCATGCAGCGTCTCACTTAATTTCGAGTGCTTAATTCCTTTATCAGATAGCATGGTTGATGGTTGCATGCATTCTTTTAACCCTTTTCTCTTTTCTTTTTTTTCAAAGTTGACGAATAATACTACCTTCACTAATCTGGCGGAGCAGATATCTCGGATTGAACCTCCATACCCTCACGACTGGTTACCATACACCTCCTCGGATGAACTGCTAGGTTCCAGTGCCCCAGATGGTCGGCACAGGTACTCGGCCTCCGAGGAAGATGACGAAGACGAAGAAGACGTGAGCCTTGTTCGAGTAAGACCAAGAACAGGCTCTCTCTCAGAACACGAAGATTTACTGGCTCTCAAGGCGCAAGCGCAAGCGGTAATTCGACGCGAAGAAGCCGGATATGACGTAAGCTTCCTTGTTGTGCCTAAACCTTCAGTTACAAATTTTGATGGTGCCGTAGACCCTTTTTATAAATGGCTGCAAATTTAACATTGTTTTGTATACATTTAAAACTCGTTTGAGAGTAAAAATGCTTTTGAATTATCAACTCAAAAACGGGCTTAGTCAGTCTAATTTTAATACTTACAAAATAATTTAAAATTGACAGCCATTTATGAAAAGGATCTCAATTATTCTTATACAATGACACAGGAAATTCCCGCCCCTCCCAATTTCTAAGGGGAAGCCCGTAGGAATAAGCTTGAGGGGAAGGTGGGAATCCGTTGTAGAGTTTTATCTCTTTCCTTGGAGGTTCAACCCCTGGGGGAATATACCATACACCATTACGGTCACGTAATTGATCGATCTAATGGTTGTTTTGCTTAACCAAGAAGTTATGAACATGTAGCGAAACATTTAAGCCATTTTTGTCAAAATTGCATTTTTTTGTTAGTGCCATCAGAGAATTTCAGTTTAACAATCCTTTAATGTGCAGCAGGACTGAAACGGATCCCAAAATTCTAATTGAGTTAAGCCATCTAGGGAGAGCGTACAGCAAAACCCTCGGTTGATGTTTGTAAAGAAAACAGGAGATTGTGGGGCCCTTGGCCCTTTTTTGTTGTTTTACTTCTGATTTGATCGTTTTGTCTGATCACGCTACATCACAAACTTACTTTCCGTGTTCTGTTTTCTTTTTTTTATTATTTTTTAATACGCACTCCTTTGTAGTGCTACTAGTTTATCTCGGCTTTTATATATTAAGCTACGCAAGGTATTGTGTGGATAGCAAGAGCGCTTGGTACTTACATCATGATTGTTTTTCTTTGCAGTCGGATGACACCCATCTTCGAAGACGCATGCGCCTTATTAGACCCAATAGTGAACCATAACGCACTCGGCGCCTCTACAATGGTCCTGGTAAAGATCAATGAGAGCCTGTGTGACGCTCAGTCTGTCCACTTTTAAAACGCTGAAGGACTGCAAAACAAATTAAGAAACCGTAATCTTGACCTTAACCGAAAAGGGATCACCTGCTCTCCGGAAAGGTCGTCCTACCAGCCTGACTGATCTCTCCATATTTTGAGATGCCCTCCCTCGTGTTGAGCTTGGTGTTTCGATCGGTCCAACCCAATCTTCTGATCTTTAAAGTGGGCTTCTAAAATCTTGACACTGTTTTCGACTACCGTGATGCGTGTGGTGTAGCGTGGTGTTTAGTGTGTTGTGAAAAGCGCGGTGTTAGATTTAGTGTACCTAGGCCTTATGTGGTTATTTTGTGTTGTGAGTGATATGATTGATTACAGGAAACTAAAGCGAGCAGTTAACCTTGAGTTAACACTAGTTTCGAACGTTTGCGCTGTTGATAGGGCGTTGTCGCATAAGGTCAGGGCGACCATATCGATATTCTCCTTTCGAATATAGGTCCTTTCTAATACAAAAATGTCCTTTTGATTGGGAACAACGCCAGGGACAAAAGCGCTCTATATAGAGGCAAAGCATTGTAGCTCCATCCTCTTACAAAGTAAAGGAATGAATAATTTCCAATTTTAAATTTTGGTAGCAGATGGAAAAGTGTATTGTGGCGAAGAGGTTATAAAGAAATGCCATGAAAGTAAAAGTATTTTTGCAGAACTCATAACTCGTAAAAGGAAATTTTTTCATAAATAGAAGTTAAATTCTACACCGAAGTTAGCGCGTCAGTGACATGTATGTTTTTGGCGTCTTCTAAACTTCGTCATCATGTCAGTTTGAATTTTAGCAATTGGGAGGGAAGGAAAAGGGGTTGCTTTACACCGCCCTGACTTGATTGGTGGATTCAGTGAAGGGCCACAAATCATGTCTATTCCTTTTCCTATAAGAAATAGAATTACAGGAAGCAAATAATCACTGACCAGCTCTTAAGCTTAATTTGTGTTGATGTCTAGGAATACCCTTGGATGGGGTTTGATGGACGTTTTTCCTGAATATCTTTCACATAGAAACATTGAATTATTTGCAATATTTGTATATCAGTTATTTAAAGATTTCACATTCGTTCTTCCAAGCACAATGCAAACACCGCTTGTATACAAGTCTTTGTCGCAGTAGTTATACTTAGAATGTCTGAAAGCGCAGTGTTACCTCTTTCAAAGACTGTCGATGCCTTTCTTCACGAACAAGCCGTCAGATTTATACTAGGTAAACCTCCAGTAAGTTAGACACATTTACCGGATTCGCTATTAAAATGTGCTGGGCTATAGGTTCTGCATCGTAAGCAGGAGTTATCCTTTGTAAGTCATGTAAGTGAGCTGAACGTGTTCTTCAGTTAAGGAAGTTTGTCCATATTTAACCTGTAACTATTTGTCAGTACTTTCTGGCAAAGTGAGCTATTTGACCAGTAATTCTTGATGGCTCAGTGCATTTTGTTTTCTCCGTGGTTGACAGATATATAGGTTTTCTTATAGTTATGACTGCTGCGCTAAAGACTTGTGAGAAAGCTAGGTACTAGAATTTGAATACTGTTTCGAATCCGCATTATTGGATCTTTCCTCTACCTGGGGGGTATTGACTATTTTCAAATCCGTTAATGATGACAACATGCAAATTCTCTTTACTTGTGTCCATACGTTTCTTATACATGTAGTAGGAGAATTTGTAAATTCATCATGAGAGCTTTATGCTCATGACCAGCATGTGTGTAACTTTCTTTTGAAATGCTAAGTTAAATTAGATGCTGGTCACTAAGGGTTTGACGTAATGTGTGGGATGAAGGGAGCTATGAACGTGCTTATTGTTTAAAACATACACTTAACCAAGCAGATGGGAAACTACTTTGGACATCACTTGAACTGTAAATGATAACAACTTTTGTAATAAATGATTTGTTTGGTAATTCTGTTTATGTAACTTTCAACCACAATGTCTACAGTATACATGTCGAAACAAATTAGCCACTCGTGAATTTTTGCATTTTACTGTGGCAAACCTTCTACCAGACGCATACTTTGGAAGGCAAAGTGCACATGTTGAATACATAAAGTATTACTGTATGTACGAAAAATTCTTATCTGACCTGCTCAGTTTCAGTATCATCCTTTATATTTGATCGTCTACAGACCGACGAAATCAAATTTTGCAGAAATTATGCGGTGTTGGTGTTTCGCGTTTTCGTCATAAGAGTACGTATTCGCGCCACGTTTATCACTCTGAAAATGACTGATTTTACAGCTAAAATGCAGAAAATTCCTATTGTAGCACAGCTTCTGTATTACCTCTCTCGTATAGAGGACAGCTGCTGGATCACGGAACTTTTCGTGGAGGGCACATAAAGGGGGTAAATTAATTTTTTCAGATGAATTAGTCTCTGCAGGGTCCTTGACCTTCTCTTTGACTGTGATAAACATGGTGGACAAAATTCTTTGCCTGTGACGATTCACGTGTGAATAGGTTGACCAACAGGTGTGGCTAGCTGACCCCGTGAGTGAAAACTGAACTTGAAGTTATCCATAGTTCGATTAAAACAGACGTTTCCCGTTAGTTAAAAACACAGTAACACACCCTTTAATCATTCTTACGGGGTTTGATGTTAACTTTCTCGAGAATGTTTGAGAATTTCATTGCGGGATCACTTAGAGAAATGAACTAAAGCGAGTTGTTTTAAATAGTATTCCAAAAGCTACCGTGCTACGAGTAGATTTTTAGTATATAATTTTTGCACTCATTGCTCGAACTTGGAGCGGAATCCGTCTTAATTTTCTCATATGAAATTTTATTTGTAAAGTGTGTCAGGCTCGCAAGCCTTTATCACCCTGTAAGGAGGTGCGAGTTCAAGCTAAGTGGGCTGATGGGACACGTTTTTTGCCGAGTGGCCTGGGTAGTGTTTGCTTAACAAATTGACGTCAGTTTTTCATGCGTCTGTCCTGTTATTGATTATGAATTTCGTCATAACATTGTTAAAGTAGCTGTGGATCCACGAGGCGATACCCGAATGGATCTGCAGACTACTTTGACGATGTTATGACGAAATTCATTTTCAGTAACAGGGCAGACGCATTAAAAACTGACATTAATTTGTTTTTTACGATAACAAATTGCCAAATTGTCCGCTCTCGCTCGTTGACACATCGCATAA
Organism: Orbicella faveolata; assembly: GCF_042242905.1. Taxonomy (NCBI): domain Eukaryota; kingdom Metazoa; phylum Cnidaria; class Anthozoa; order Scleractinia; family Merulinidae; genus Orbicella; species Orbicella faveolata. The sequence continues at coordinate 17,291,973 of NW_028301565.1, forward strand.
ATTATAAATTCATCCGTCTGTCCGCTTATTGACTAAAAATTAGCCAATGAGTACGCGAGAATTTCTGCAGTTATCGTAAACATGATAAAAACATAAACTGTGTACTGTACAATTGGATGCACATTATTTAAAGCGGGCTCATAAATTAGTTTAATAAAATATAATTTCCGTAACGATAGGTTGCTTTATCTTCTCTTATTTCCGTCTAATGCGAGTGCTATTTACTCTCTGACCGCATATGCTGACTCTACACTTTTAAACAACCGTTTCCGCAACAAAAATTGGTGTGCTCTTTTTATTAGGATAGTTCATCGTAAAGTAAAGGCTCAACAAAGGAGATAACAATGTTGTGGAGCTTTGTTTCATAGGAATTGGTGTTTCCTCGCCGTTTACACTCGTGTAGGAGCACCATTTGTCGCGAAAGCAAATTTTGCTTCCTAAAAGAAATGTCTCTGAATTTTTTTTCTAATATTTTGGTTCCATACATCCAAGAATAAGTTTCTACAGCTAGGTTTCCTCGTGTGTAGGGGCCTTATAAGATCTTATCAAGCTGGTCACGTGTTTCAACAGTTAAGGGTTTATTATCGGAATTTTATGCGTCGCTATGTACATGTACATGTAGCATCTAGCAAGATGACAATGCATCATTTGTGCTTGGTTACGTCTCAATAAATGCGCCGTTAAGGTTCAAGTTAAATCTTTGGTGTAAATAGAATAGGATAGTTAATCTTTGGAATCAGCTGCATGGTGAAAAATGAGAAGTTACATCATTCATCAAAACAAAACTCTGCTGCATATCAATTTTGGCAACTATCTCCTTGGTGCTGCAACTGACTTCCTTCTCAACATAATTATATTAATATTTTAAAACACTAAATCAAGCTATTCTCTCAAAAATAATTAACAGCAAATATATAACCTGCTGTCTGCTGTACACAATAAGTTATGTACATCCAACATCCATATAAACAACAAATTCAAAAACTTCATGAAAGCTGACCAACAGTGAGAATCCCCAGCTGCACAATAGAACTACTCTTGGTGGATTTCACTGTCACATCAAAATCAGGCTTGGCTCATTTTAAAACTACAGGACATGAACATCATGCTTTTGCCCTCTTTCATATACAGGCTTCCAGTTCAGTTCAAACAGCCTAAATGATCTTAGTAAGGTACCCAACTGAGCAATGAAGGTATTGCTGATGTCCATCAGAGGTTGTAAGAGATTTCTAACACCAGTCAAAACATTCCTTGTGAAAATGAAGGAAGGTTGGATGACACTGTTGAAAAGCAATGCTAAGTATGGCTTCAAGAAATGATCTCCGATCACAAGAATGATTCCTCCAAGGAGACGAAGCAGGACGTAGTGGAAAATAAACCTAAGAAGCTCCAAAACAAAGATGAAGGCAAAGTCAGTGATGATTCGAACTGTACTGAAAAATTCCTGCCAAAAGTAATGAAGCCATTTTTCGGACCTGAAGAAACAAAATAAAATTGTTAGATGTCTAAATGTCATCTGTACAGCCATTAAATAGAGGATGTTGCACAGCAGCATAAAGACATGTGGATTTTATTTCAGTGGTAGAAACAATATTTTTTATGAATGAGCACGGCAAGTGAGTAAAATATTGTTTTAACACAAGAAAATAAAATTCATGTCTTCAAGCCACAGTGTCATTTTCTTTTTATCATACAGAAAAAAAAAGACTGTTTGCACAAAAAGCCATGAAAAAGCAGGAAATGACATCATCACTAGTGAGGATACGAAAAATATGCCTCTTAGATCCCTGTAGTACTTTTGCATGCATTTTGCAAGTGGTGTATTTTTCAGTAAATCCTGTGTCTATATAATGATATATGTATTATATTAGCAAGCAATTTTATTCAGAAAACGTTTTTTTTTCACAAAAGATTGTACCTGTCTGCAACTCTCTTCATGTATGCTTCCCTCCATTCAGGTCTAACATCTAAGTAGTGGTTGTGACCATGGTCAAAACGATACATGTATGAGCACCTACAGAAAATTAAAGAAAGGAAGGTACATTATTTTGTTAATACATGTAGCCACACTAATGAATTATTGTAAGCTGTTTGAATAAGATACATGTACAAGCAGGTAAAATAAAGTCTGCCTAAGAGTTTAGTGCTCCAAGATACTATCAGGCCAGTGCTTACAAAGCAGCCCAGAAACATGCAAACTATAAAATAATATGCAGTACATGAAGTCCATGCGCTTGGCAACAGCCATGCAAAAACTAAGCAATCGGCAATGTCAGCAACTACTCTCTAGAGAGCACATGCACCTCCAGCTGCAGAGAGTGTAAAATCTTAGAGAATCTTGAGAACAAAACATGGGTACCCTGTAACTCTGAAGAAGAGCTCACCAAAGAAACTGCCGGTCAACTGTCAGCAAACTGTCAACTAGCAAATACTGTAACCAACAGGCTACATGTACATCAGTCTTCTTGGCCAATACAAAAATTGTACTACAAAAGTCAACCTACAGTGTACAAGTACATCTTCACTTATAAATGTTTAGCTCAACATAAAATCTCAGATTGCTGACACCCGATGCTGACATGAGGGTAAATAATATCAAGTTGTTGTCACAGCAACTACGAACCCAGCAATGTGCTTCTCAGTGTTCAAAGGCACACAGCATGTTTGTAAGCTGAGGGTTTTGTCATTAACCTCTGTAACTGCTTCATGCTCTGTGTTTTTCTCTTCATGATTGGCCATCTTAGAATTACTCTTCTGACGAGGTGTTAACTGCTGTCTGCTGTGTGACACAGGTTCTTCTTCTCGGTCACTGTCTGAATCCCATGAATGATTTCCATTACGTGTTTCCTTGACAGCCAAATATGATGACTTCACTTTACCTCCCTTGGGTTTTTCACTCTGCACATGTTTTGCAGTGTCTTGCTTTGAAAGGGTGGCTGTTTATGCAATAAAAAAACAAGAGCTGCATAGCCATGTATTGTAATTGTTTGTATTTACAGTTCAGAGTAAATAGAGGATGTTATGGATTGCACTCTCAACAGAAACAATTTGTGCCAGACTTCTAAAGATTCTAAGAAAATAATGACAAAATTCTAAAAAGTTACAAGAAAGTAAACTATGCCAAGTAGACTTCAGAAAGATAAATGTTTGATTTACAAAGAAAAAGCAAAAGAAATGTGCAACAGTGAACAATGAAAGGCAATCTTAAAATGAAAAAGGCATTGGTTTCTAATCAACTCATTAGTACATGTATTCCTGCTGATGGAAATTCTCATAAACATGCAGTGTATGTTTCTACTGAGAAACGTTATGTGAGAAAGTGAGGTTAACAAAGGTTTGCATACCTTGAAAATCAGTGAATGGTGGATCACGTTGATGATAATCAACCTCATTCATTTCAATGTGGATTCCATCCTCTCTTCTACCTTGACTGCCCTGCTTTAATCTGTTTTCATTGATATCAGGGTTAAGTTCCTTGTTCTGTCGGTTCTCCAAACCACTGTCACTAAATGTTGTTCCACTAATAATACTTTGATCAACAAAGTTAGTTATCCCAGATTTGCCATACAGCTGACTAGGCCTATGAGACGAGGGGGTTCCTTGTTTGGTTCTAGACTGTGTTGCTGGTGAATTGGTCACAGATGTTTTCTCTGGAGTTGCTATTACTGCCTGTGTCTTGATTTGAGGTCTCTTCTGAGGTACATGACCCTTGGGAGAATCTGGCGGAGGTGCTGGTTGGTGTCGTGGAGTGATATCAGGGCTAGATGAAGGCTCTGGTACATCCCCAGGAAGACTGTCCCAGTCAGACCCACTGTCCACTTCCTCTGTCTTCTTTTGCTGATACTGAAATGATATCGATAAATGCACAAAAATGTGATACAAGACAGAAAATACTTCTGGTATAATCTTTAGTCATGTAATAATCTCTCTTGTTATATAGCTGGAGTTTAACTGAATATATCTTGCTCTCTTACTGGTTGATTCATGGTCATGTGGTAATGGTTAAATCTACATGTAAATGGCACCTGGCAGGCTACAACTTCGCAATTAAATCCTGCTCTCCCACTAACCAGAAACTAGAGAACTTTGAATTCTTCTTGCCTTTTAACTTTACACTTAATTCTAGCTATATAACAAAACACTAAATTACTGGTCCCTTGGGAAACAGTTAGTTAGTTCTCCTCTTGAGAAACATCAAAATTCTTGGGAAAGAAAATTAAAACTAATTGTATCCCTCATGAAGTCCTAGTAATTAGGTGTATATTATTACATCATGATGGTTAATGCCCAAGTCGCTTTTGGAGGGAAGGTGCCTACGAAGCCTGGGGGCTGCAACCGCAGTCACATTCCAAGGCACTAGAACACCTGACTGACCTGCCCAACCCGCAACCAAGCCACGAGCCCCCCGCGCCAGGCTCCCTACAGGCACCCGTCACACTCGAGCCAGATAGCTCAGTGGAAAAAAAAATGCTGAAAAAGGGGGGGGGGGGGGGGGGGGAGAAAAGGGAGGGAACGCCGAGAACTGCTAAACTACTATAATTCCACTGATAACGCCACGCTAACAGAGGAACAAACACACTGCAAGCACATGGGACGACAACGCACGCACTAACCAAGAATACCGCTGAACAATGTCAGCCCCAGGGCTCTCACAACCATATGACTGCTGCAAACGCTACAGAATGCAACAAATGCTTAACAAATGCTAACAGATGGCGAAGACGGTAACAAATGCCTACAAAAACTCTACTGACCAGACTAGCTCCTAGTCGTTAGCTATGTTAAATTCCATTTACATGTAACTATATATAGCTCTGTGAATGGCCTAGATGAACCAAATGTTGCACTGTGACTACTGACATGCAGCAACCTGAGAAGGCAAGATGGCTCTACCTTGCCAGCATGGGATTAACCACTGTTTCCTAAAACTCAAGGGCATGGTGTTTTTTATGCCTTAAATCCATTATTGAGCAAGCTAGTTTGGTCAAAAACTGGATATTGGCCTTGTTCTCTTTATCCATGTTTATGGACTATGGCAACGTCTTGGACCAGAACTAAGAAGGAACTAAGCCAAGGTCCAGCCATCTTGATCTCATGCTTACATGTACATGATGCATAAATGTACTTCATTTGTTAACCTACATGTAAGTGAAATAGTGACAACCTTATGGCTACTGTGGACGTACCTAAAAATACCCTTATTCTTCCTAACTATGGGTCAATAACCCACATATGATCACAGATACAGACCTCTTGCTCGGTAAATAAGAACTGAGTATAAGTCGAAATGTCGTTTGTTGTTGTAGCTGGTTTGTTTTGTTTTTCCTCGTTATTCTACTGGCAAAAAATTATCAAAGTACTTGGGGGCATTTCTGCAATTTAACGCCATCTGTAGATGCACGTAGTGGAAACTTAACCACAACAAGTGATGTATCACAACCCCAGGGTATGATTTCATTCAATCATTGCGTACAGCGCAGCTACCTATGTATATTATTACATGTCGCCGGGTTGGCTTTAGACAACGTTCGTGGACATAATCTATCTAATTTGTCTATGTTTAAGCATACCACTACAGTGAAAAACAGGCCTATTATGCTAGTATATTATTCAGATCAGACGTACCATAATTTCGAGATACTTTGCTGATCCTTTGGAGAAAAGTTTGATGACTCACGATGTCGACTGTAAACAATGGTAAACAATAAGCGTAAAATGTGACCTTGACTTGGCTTTAGAAGATTACGCAAACCAGATTTACGGCTACCCTAAAGGTCAATGAAGTTAGCTTTCTCAGTTAAGTACAGATTGATGCTATAGTCTTTGGTATGGTGGCAACAAAAATTACGAACATTAGAAAACTACACGGAAGGCCGGTTGTCAGTCGTGAAGGCCTCTGGGAAAACTTGTTACACGGAAAGACTGGGATCTAGTTGATATCCCCGCAAATACCTGGAAGCATTTGTTGTGTTACTGTTTTGGGGAAGTTTCTTGGTTCCTGTTGTAGTTTTCAAGGTTATCTTTCTCTTTAAGACAATTCAAGTTTATCAAAAATACCAGAGACCTTTCACTTGAGGATATAAAAGGTGTCATGAGTGATAAACACGCTGGAAACTGCTATGGGATGCTGAAAAGTACGCCATTTTACGTCCAAGTGTAAAAGTTTTGGTGCTACAATACGGATGACACTGGAGTGGATCTTGCAAACTAACTCAGAAATGGCAGAGGATGGGCAAGAGAGCAGTGCTTCGTGGTGTTTTAAGACTGTAGGAAAGCTGTGATATGCCTTCAAGTGTTTCTTTAGTACAGCTGTTTAGTAGAAAGTTTCTGGCTGCTGCTTGACCTGAGTTGCATTTGTACTTGTGTGTCAACTTTTTCTAAGTCTTTACCCTTAACAATAAGTACCGAAACTTGCGTCCAACAAATAACACCCCAGGAAAGCATCATGGACAGCACAGACAGGTAAGTTACTCTAACACCTGATTAGTGCACCTTGTCTATTTGCCGAGATCATAAATTATTACATTTGTATGCATGTGTGCACTGAACTATATACCATGCCATATACACGTAATATAGAAAATACAGCCAATCAGAATAAAGGAAAGCCATTGTATAGTCGACGGTATGAAATCCAACCTTCCAATCATACACTGCATGTATCTCACATTGATTGTGTTGGCTACTGTCTTTTCTATGGCATGGTATAAAACTAGTTGTGCTATGCTCTCTCATGGTATACTATGGAAAATCCTGCTTGTCACTTATATTTTCTTGGTATACACACTTGCCTAAAGGCTCGTGTATATACAAAGAAAATACATGTGACTTGTAGGATATTTCATGGTATACAACCCAACAGTGTTGCACAACTGGTATGTACATGTATATTATATGTACATGTTCATCAACATGTACTTGTAGGATACCACATCTGGGCAGATAATCAACACGTCACAGTAACAGCATGAGTCAGCGGCAGTACTATGTAGAATATTGATGAAGCAGCTTTGCAAAGCTCTGTTCACATGCACAGCCAGTTGATTTGCCTGCTGCCCAGTTCTTAATGAAACCCCTGCTATTTTTTGCTGTTTCACAGGACATTTTTGGACATGGTAAAGCTAAAACTACTAGAAATGAATGATATACTCTATGCATTATTGACCAAGTGTGAGGTCAAGATGGCTAGATATTGGCCAAGTTCTGTTTTTGTGTGTTTATGGCAAGACAAAGTCGAGGTCCATAAACATGCAAAAAAAAAAAAAAGAATGCGGTGTTTTTCTTTGTGAGCCTGAGCCTTTTTGACTTTTTATAATTGCTAGACCCAAGACTTCAAACTGCGTTAAATGCAAGAGCAAGACATTCAGATTCTAAGACGTTGAGACCTTACATGTAGTTATGGAAAAAAAAAATTAATCGGGACTTCAAGACCTGATTAGTCTTTCAAAAAATTGAGAGTGCAAGATTCAGAAAATGGCTAAAAAAGAGTCTGCAAGACCTCTGAAATTCGACAAAAATTTTTGCGAGACCCGTGGTTTTTGAAGGACCATTCGCCACCACTAGTTTTTGCTTTCTGTTCCTTAGTGGTTTTTTTTTTTCACCTTCATGTAGGGCTTTGAGAGAAAAGATGAGGAAGAGAAGAACTGCAATGGAGGTAATTCTCTTTTGTAATTCATGTGTTTCATTGTTTTTTTGGTCTAATGTAGTTGTAGTGTCAAATGTTGTAGTTTTGGAGGGTGAGGAGGTAGAGCTGTCAGGCCTCCATTTGTTGGCAAGTTTTCAGGTCTTTTCATCTACATAAACAGTGCCATATATCTAAGATATCAATATAATATAATATTATTTTTGCTGCACATATTCTCTTTTGCCTGTAAGCAAAAACTCAATGTTAAACTCAATGTACAAATTATCATGTAATAGTCATTCTTTTCAAAAAGACAAAAGGAGGAAGGAAGTGCTGTACAATATAGTTACATACATACATATACATACTTTATTGGCTTGTCCCCATGGGGCTTTTCAGAGTCAATTTTACATTACAAAATTAAAAACTAAGAACATGACAATGATAAAAGAAGATAAAGGTTAATAAAATTAAATAAAGCAGTCATTAAGAAGCTTTTGCCTGAGTGAGCGCCTGAAATCCGTCACGGATGGGCTTAGTTTGAGTGCAGGCTGCAACTCATTCCACAGAGAGGTCGTGATAAAAACATTGAAACACACGTTTATCATGATTGTCTTGAAGTGACTCCATGTTCACTATGAAATTAACCCAATGGGGAAAAATATTTAAGGTACACCAACCTCTATCAAGCGACCAACCCCTATTAAGTGGCCACCTCCCATTTCCCCAAGGGTGGCCACTTAATAGGGGTTTGACTGTACCATTATTGTCAATTCAACCATACATTAACGCCCAAGTCGCTAGTGGAGGGAAGGTACCTATGAAGCCCGGGGGCTACAACCTGACTGGCCTGTCTGACCCGCAACCAAGCCATGAGCCCCCCATGCCAGGCACCCTATAGGCACCCATCACACTCAAGCCAGATGGCTCAGTGGAAAAAAAATTTAAAAAATGCTGAAAAGGGGGGGGGGGGGGGGGGAATAGGGAGGGAACACCGAGAACCGAACTAAACTATAATTCAGTCCACAACGCCACACTAACAGAGCAACAAACACACTGCAAGCACATGGGGCGACAACCCACGTACTAACAAAGAATGCCGCTGGACAATGTCAGCTCCAGGGCTCTCACAACCATATGGCAGCTGGAAACACTACAGAACGCAACAAATACTTAACAAACGCTAACAGATGGCCAAGGCACTATCAGACGCCTGCAAAAAACGCTACTGACCAGACTAGCTCCTGGTCATAAAGTATGTAAAATTCCATTGAACTATATCAAATGTTACGGAACGCACCAAACGCTAAACAAACGCTAATAGACGGCCAAGACACTAACAACTGCCTACAAAAACGCTACTGACCAGACTAGCTCCTAGTCGTTAACTATGTTAAATTTCATTTAACTATATATTACATTTTAAGATTTAACATACGGTCTATATGCAAAATTTTAAAATGTACTTGACTGTATGGCTAATTTGACTAAATAATGTGTTTCAGTATTTTGTCACAAATAATCATTTGTAAACACACCATATTTTACAGGCCACGATGATGTCAGATACAGGCTCATACAGATCTGACAATGAGGACACTCTGCATAGAACGGTAACTCCAGCACATGCAGACACGGTTAGTTTTATAAATGTCTGACTATGTACACGTCCACTTGTATTGTAGTACAGGGTTTTAAAAAAGTAAAGGTAAAGTCTCCCTTCAGGCCAGAGCTTATCCCGGTTTCTGTAGCATGAAGTGACAAGGAGTATTTCTGCTCCCCCCTGGATGGGATGCTTGTCCATTGCAGGGTTATCTCCAACATTAATTTCGCCGATACCCATTTATACACCTGGGTGGAGAGAGGCACTGTGAGAATTAAGTGTCTTACCTAAGAACTCAATGCAATGCCCCCGGCCAGGGCTCGAACCTGGACCACTGGATCTGGAGACAAGCACACCAACCACTAACTGTGCCTCCCACATTTGAAAGGTCAGTCTTACATAGGATTAACTAAAATTTGGCAAGACCTTTTTCTTATTAACCACCAGTCTCTGAGACCAGTGACTGGGACAGAGATAGAGACCCTGAGTCCTGGAGGAGACACTATGGTTGAGGTGAGCAACAACTGTAATGCCTATGTTGATTGAGAAGTGTTGACAAACTGTCATTTGAGTATGTCTAAACTAAGGAAGGATAAGAGTACATGAGAGTTGGTAATAGCCATGTTTAAAGTGTGAGGAAAAAAAACCCTTGTTGGCTCACTTTAAGATTTGGGCAGTTTATTCAAATGTTGATAGGAGTTTGCAAGTCACCTTATGTTGTGTGCGACCGCATAAAAGTAAGAGTTTGCCCTCTCAAGCACAGGTACTTTCATTTTCATTTTGCCTGGGTCTTATACTTTAATAATCCTATCTAGCACCTTGAGATGTACATGCAACATTGAAATTTACATGTAACTCTACAGATTTTATGATTTATGGAGGTAGTGTGTCTGAGTGGTCAGCGTGTCGGACTCGCAATCCAGCAGTCCTGGGTTCAAGTCCCACTCTGACCACTGCCTGGATTTGTTTCATGGTAGTCTCTAGTTCAAATCCTTGGCCACGCTTGTAAATAGCCAACTGGTTTGCCTCCAGCCAGTTGGGATTCTTAACAATGTCATGTTCAATTTGAATTATGACTTATTTTAAAATTTGTTTCAGTTATTTGCTTGGTCCCACTAGCCTTTGTGCTATAAACACTGCTACTTATTTTTATATATATATATATTTTTGCTTATTCCTTCCTCATTATCATTGCTCCCTACCTTTTGTTATTTTTCATTTATTTACTTATTTGTTTTTGCAGTCTTTGCAAGACCTTGAGGATGAAGGTGATATGTTGCAGGATCTTCAGACTAGGAGGCAACAGAGAAAACAGGAGGTATCAAACATACTGTCTTGGCCTTAGCCTTGAATATCATTAATGTTACACATAAAAAATTAAAAAAAATTGCACATACATGTACCTTTATAGTTGACATAAGCATTAACATAAATAACAAAAATAAATGCACACCTTAAAAGAAACTACACTTGTATAATTAATATAATTACTTTTATTTAGTTCCTACATATGTACATTGTACTTTCTTGACTTGTGCTGACGTTCTGCCCTAATTACCTATAAAAGCTCAGAATCACGTGTTTTCACTTCTACCTTGGCACAGCAGTGTTTACGTACATTTTATCGTGTGTGGAACAGAAATGTTCATGTACATGCTTCATGTACATGGTTAAGTTGTTATTAATGGTTATTAAGTTGTCATTTAATTTAGATTCTGTATTTTGTCTATCTTGATTTCAGCTTTCCAACACTTTTGGAGGATCAGGTGGAGCATGGGGTGAAGAGAGAAGCAATGTAGAGACACCATCACCTGCAGGTTACTTATATTTGTACTATTACTACTAGTGGGGTTCAACTGTACTATGTGTAGTCTTAACCTGTGTTTGTGCGCAGTCACATAATTAAACAAGGTCTTTGTAAATTTGTTACAACTCAAAAGATTGATGTAAATTATTCAAGTGTCATTGATCATAATATACTGCTTTGGATATTCATCCAGACACATTTACAACATTTCTAATTCGTAAATACAAGTTTCTGTAGCACCCAATCAAAAACAGTACTGATTTCTGAAGGGCTATGTAACATTTATTGTAAAACTGTTTCTCTAGAACGTCTCAAAAAATTATTTTGAGGATGCAGTAAGTAAGATGTTCAAAGAAAGAAGACTTTTCTTTTGCTAAAAGGGTTTTTTCACAACATTTACATTGTTCCTGTAATACCTTGTTTCATTTTATTTTCAAAGGCCCATCACAATTGGGTGTACCAGGTCCCAGACTTCAGCAAATGATGAATTCTGAGAAGTTAAATGCGTCATCGGCAGGAGAAAGTGCGGGACTGAATGCTTCTATCAGGGAAAGGCTCAGAAGTAAAGTGCGAGGTCGTCAGGTATTATTCCCTTTAAAACAATAACAGTCTCTCATTTGTGCGTGTATACTGTTTCCTGTTTTTATACACCAGTTTTGTTTTGGTGGGAAGGGGCAACCAGATTTCCTAAGATACGTGTACTGTACTCTTTACTGAGCAGACATCATGTACATCAAAAACTTCTATCAATTTTCAAGGGTCAACCAATGTCATTTGTGCATGTTAAGTGGTGCCATTCATGTGGATGGTGTTTGGTGCAGGTAAATTGTCTTTGCTATTTATTAAGACTTGACATGTGCTTTATTTTTAGGCAGTTTCCAGAACTGGAGAAGGAGAGGTGAGCAATTAATTACTTTACAGCAAAAATAGTGCACTGTATATTTCATTTCATTAATGATGCCAACAGTTTACACACAAATAAGTTCATGTTTCTACTTATATGTAAGTATACATGTACTTGTGTTTCAAATTGTGCAAGATTAATATTAATTATATATGTGGTAATTTTCTTTGTCAGTCTAAGAATTTAATTATCCTTGTATTTACATGTATGTATTGTTAATTTTTGATTACTCTGTTAGGGCACACCTGAAAGAAGACTGCGTGGTCTAAGAGACCGACCATTACCAACCAGATTCGACGATGCTGGGGTATGACAGAAATTTATTTTGACTTGGCTGATGTACATACATTTACAGTAGAAATAATCCAGTAGTGTGTTGGTCAGTGTGTACTCACTCGGGTAATTAGTATATGATTATACAGTGTACATCATTGTAGATGGGAGGCTATGTATCTGTAAGTTACATAGCTTTAAAATGAAGTTGATAAATCTCTATAATTACATGTACTTTTATTATTCCTGAATAGTGATCAGGGTTGCTTATTTAAGTTGTATGACAGGTTAACCAGGTGGTTATTAAAAAGAATGCAGAAGAGTCGAACTTGAGATGCAGCTCTCAGAACAGATAATGTCTGTGGGCAAATATCTGAGCATATTTTCCCACCAAATGAAGGCTATTGTATTTTAAGTTGCAACAATGTTTCTTCAGTTGCTGGGTGATGTACCAGAAGAGGAAGATGCAGAAGATGCAGAACTTCAAGCCAGCATTGCAAGTGCAAACAAATGGAGGAAGATAGCTGCACTAACAAGACAGAGAGCTGCAGAGGTACATTGCATCATTAAATAATTTTTTTTATTATGGTTATAAACTGGCACAGGGTGTATGGTAGGAATAATTAAGGAACAAATTATGAGTCAGTGACACAAGCTACTGAGAAAATTATTTTAGGCCCTCCTGACAGAAGTCAACTCAAACCTAAGAGGAATGTGTGAGTGTGAAGGAGGACTTACAAAAATAAAGAGGCTTGAATCATGTTGTGAGAGACATTTCTTGATAAATTCAAAGCTGCTTTAAGCTTTCAAGCTCTCAGTATCTATTTCATGCTCTCCAATATAGGAGGGTATTTGCTGTTATGTAATATATTATTAATTAGTGGAGTTCCAGCGGTCCAAAGGACCGCCAGGCAGAGCACCATAGCTATAGGAACCAAACCACATGCTTGCAACCATGCTTGCAATTCTTTCTTCATGGTCAACATTGCCAGCGGCATGGATCCTGGGCATGTGCGTCCTTTGAAGACAATGATGATAACGACAATGTCATTGCAAACACGGTGGCCATTCCCCAGCTGATAGGTTGACAGAGAAGTGGTTTACAGCACACATCTTTGATATTTGATGTCCATGTTATGGTCAATTGACACCTGTTAGAATATGGTATTCACTGACTAGTATCATGTGACCATATTGTGGCCTCAGGTTTAGATCTCACCAAGGTCATAGGAGGTTTTCAAGTTGACCGCTGACCAGCTACTGTCTTTCGATTGGATCGCAGGCTCACGCCAGGTTAATTTATTTTAATCAGGAGCTCTGCTTCTAGTCTTGTCTAAATCTACATAATTTATTTTACAAGTTATGTATTTAAATTTCCATCTTAACTAGGGTATTCCCACAGAAGAAGAAGCCTATAATTTCTTTGTTGGAAAAGAAACAAAGGATAAGGAAGACAAAAAGGAGACAGAAGACACAGAACAAGAAACTGAGGTAATTACTGTATAAGCCTATATTTAAAACTACTACTTTGAATACGAGAATTCTAGGAAGAGTTATCTACTTATGAGAGGTGGATGATATGACTGTGGTTAGAGCATGTGAGAGTTCTCATATCGTTTAGATTTCATTACCGTCAAAGCTTTGTGCAGCGTCTCATTAACATGGCTCATTTAACAGGCTAGATGTGTAATTTTTATATTTTGAAATTATGCTCATGCAAGCATTTTGTGAACTTTAGGAACCAGCAGAGCAACCACTGAGAGAAAATGAACTCTTGACATTCTGGGGCAAACCTCTTTATAAACCATTAGCAAAGCAACTAGAAGATGAAGCCAATCTTTACCAGATTCCAAGTATGAGGCCTGGTAAGTCCCATTGTCAACGTTGAAGACAAATAATAGACAAATTTGTTATCCATGGGTGCATGTTAATAAAAGTTACATCTTAGAAGTTAGAAGTTTGTGTGAACCTGTTTAGCAAATGAGGATCTTTGTGGGTACTTAGTTTCTGTAAGTTATCTTCCCAGTTCTGGTTATAAAAACTTCAAAAACGATTACGAGAATGGATTTGATGTCATAGTCCATTGTAGTTTTCTTCCCAACATTGTTACCCGATACAGTGTACATTTATGTCATTGAGTCTTTCTATCTGTGAATCTTACAATGAGAGATGTGTGGTGTCCAGAGGAAAGAGGGTAACAGCTTTAAGTCTGTTCTCATGATTACATACAATCTTGTACTTTTCAGTTCCATTAGATGAAAAAGTCCCAGAGGGTGCAGAACCTCGTTTTTGGGAAGAAGAAGGTTTCTATGTTGGAGAACCACCACAAGTTTCACCAGCTAATTTGAACATCATGGAAAACAGAATTAAGGATGGAAATCAGGTGTTTATAATAACTAGATGCATACTGATACAAAATTTAAAGGGAGGTCATTTGTAACTACCACACTGTCACTTACACGTGAGAATGCCTCTGCATGACCAACAAAACTTGAGCTCCCAAACTTCCAGAACAGTGTTTGATCCTTGAATTTAAACTTTACCTTTTTTCAACTTGTCTTCTCCTGCAGGTTCACTTTGTCTGTCACATTTTTTAATTTTGCACATCAGTTTAAAAATATGATTGTATAGAGTCCCTTATTTTGGCCAATTTCAGGAATTCAGTTACAGTAGTTATGGAGCAGTACAAGAAACTTTTTTCATTTCATTTTTCATTTTATTTATTTATTCCATTCTAAAATTACAAAGATAAATATAAAGTAAAGAAGTAAGAGGAGAAATGGAAAAGGGCAAAAATATAGCAAGCTAATTAGATGCCCTTGTTTAATTGACAATAATAATTAGGGTAAAAAAGTTAACTTAATTAACATAGGAGAGGAAGAGGCATGAATTAATTAATACTGAGCAGAGTATTAAAGAGGAAAAGTAGTGGAGGGGTGCAGCCAGAAAATTAAGAGAACTTCCTTTGCCTGTCATCTGAAATACTTTTCAATTTTCAATATTTTCCAGAACCAAATGCCTGGGGCAGGCTATCCCTTTGTTAACTAATTATCTACATGTATGTGTTATTACAATGTAGCTAGCGTTTCTGTCACTTTGTTTACCTCAGGGAACTCAGTGGTTTGGGGAAGACGGCCAACTGAAGAGACTATCATCTCCACTAAAAGAAAAACCAACCCGTCCCCCTGTGGTAAACTTAGAAGAACTTGATCCTTTGTTGCAAACAGAATGGGTTAAGGTATATGTACAGTTTGTATGAGATTTTGTGGACCCTCCTTATGCATTGTGGCTTGCTTATAACGTATTTTCTTACATTCTTTCTCCAGTCTCATATGGAACCATTTGATGGCAAATTTATTAATGCAACTGGTATGTAAAGTTATCTTTTGGTTCAGTTTTAGTTAATTAGAAGTCTTTCAAAATCCAAAAATAAAGTGCTAGCAAAGCTTTGAGACTGCAAAATGTTCATTCCATTTTTGGCTTACTGTACGTATACTCTAGGCAATTTGTATGCAGCACTTAAAGACTTCAATTTGAAGATCTAGAATAATGCAGAAGGGTATTTTTTCCATTGGCTGATTAGAATAAAGTAACTGGAAGATACAGCTGGTACCTGGTCATGTCACCTGAAGAGGAGCAGTCATTTTTGTTGTCTACCATTTGTTGTGTCTGCCATTGCTGACCTTCCCACCCACCCATCTTTTGATTTCAGATTATTAGTACTGTGTTTCTGTAGTATAATTGTACAAACCTTGTAATTTTGGTAGCTTTTTATTATAGTATTCAACTACTGTTGTATTTTTAGTTGTTTTACTGATGTACTGTGGTATGTTGTATGTTGTATGGCCATCAGTGGTGTATGAGAAAGTACCAATCAACTTTACAAATTTTGATGTATCCTGACAACTACGTAATGTTATTTTATTTTATTTATTTTTTTTGGTCGTTTTTATAGCATTTAGTTGTCCACCGATGCCCATTTAACAGTTAATTGTGTGTTCATCTTGCACAGATGAGGAGGCAGCTCAATATCAGCTAGATGTTGACTTATCCACGCTTACCTTCACCCACCATCCACTGTTCAGCAAAGAACACGTGTTGGCCTCAAGGTTACACCAACACTACAAGCAGTACACAGAGAAGAGAAGGAAGGCAATGTCTTTTCATTACTCAGACAAGGTGTTGTGAATTTCTCGTGTCTTATCTTGCATCTAATTAGTACATGTATGTAAATAAATTGTCACTGAATGTTGATTCATACCATATTGTTGTCCAATGGGCTTGTCCAATGGGCTTGTCCAATACCAGTTTTCCAATGGGCTTATGGAAGCACATTTGATTTTATTTTGTATTCAGTTGTTATTTTTGATTTTCCAGCTCTACACAATACACCATTATACGTATGAGTACTCCACCTCTGAGCCTTGTTCACTTTGGGGCAGTGTTCTTTTTATCTTTGCTACTTTCCGAATTCAGTGATGATAAAATTCAATGACCTGTTTGCAGTGAAGGCTTAAAGGTCAAATTTTGTTGTGTTACATAAATATGGATTGAAAAGGCTTTACAGAATAAGGCTTTAATATGTCTTTGTTGCTGGGCCTTTTAGCTGGTAGCATTAAAGATTGCCCTTCAGCAGCTTCAAGAAAATGCTGTAAAAGTGGTAAGAATACCTTGTGTTACTTTTATGTTAATTACTTAAGGATTTGATTTTTGTTGGAAAAATTGAATTAATTTTTCAATTTCATTAGAAAATGATTTTATTAAGACAGCATTATAAACTAGTGAGAAAATCTCAGATAGTGCAGAGTGTAATTTACATCTCTGATGCAGTAGTCACACAGGTCCTCACCCCTGCTGTTCTCTCCCTTGGTAGTCACCTAGGCCTTTTCCCCTTCGCATAATATGAGCGGACAAAAACTTGATAAGACATACTCTTAGCCATGTGTATGTTTCATGTTTGTGTTTTGCCCCAAAATAACTTACAATTACCGTTTGTCAAGACGGTTTTAAATTTATTGTGGTATTTTATCTTGAGTTTCGTTCATTTTATAGCATTACTTTTCACGCCAACATTTGTAATTTGATACTTTTGTTTTCCTCGCCAATGTATGCAACAAGATACCTTTGTTTCCACGAAAATATAAGAAAGATGTGTATTTTTTTAACTTACTGCTGGAGATAAATGGAATATAAAAGTTAAATATCTGCTGAAAAGTCGAAGAGGAACGATTTTGTTTTATTCAAAACGTAAATTTTCATTTCACGGATAAACAAGAATTAATCTAATTATCAAATAGTCACGTCGCGTCACGGAATAGTGCGTTCTAATTCTGTTGCCAGCCAAGTTGGTGTAAACAATAAAACCACATCAAACTAATACACAATGCCACTGAGTAATACAACTGAGGAGCGTTTCAACGAGAAGTATTGAAGGTTGAGATCTTTACTTGACTGAAATTATATCCCACATCAGTGAGCGAGTCACCTCATCAACTGATGAAATTAATTGGAGGTTTCAGTAAGTGCCACGGAGTCTGCAGCAATAATAATGAAGTTTCTTTTGTCACAAATTTACTAGTTTTACATATAACTAACGTGGGAAAGTTTCAGCTGAATATGATCTTTGGGTTCTCTTTCATAGAAGAGGAAATAAACAAGCTGCCAAGGAGAAGCAGTATGTTCCAATTCTCTATTTCAACCCTGGCAAACACACAATAGTTATAAAACAGCAGACGACATTTCCTGAATAGAGCTAGGGAAGATTCCAGAAGATACACAGTCACAGTAACATTCTTTGGACTAAAAAAGGAGAACTGATGTTACCTGAATTATAACTGCTATCCCCAGCCAAAACAAGAGTGTGATACCACTCATTACAAAAAATAAAAAAAAACCGTGCATCTGAACTCGAGAACGGAGTTTATCACACTAGCAATGCTAGAACGCATGCGTCTTATATGCTATGAAATGTATCTTTTACCTAACATATAGTCGACTTTGACGCTAACTAATCTGCGCATGCGTTTGGAGCAAATTGCTTCTGTTCTTGAGAGAATGGCACCACAAGAATAGCATGAGATTTGCAAAACCATATATATATTTTTGCCATGTTATCACGTTTTGCGTAGTGCACTTGGGTACCTACTGCACCATGCCCCCCTTCCCGCAAGGCTAATTGATTAATTGAAATTAATTAATTAAACAAACATTAAAGTTTACACCTTATGGCGTTAGTGCATCAGTGTCTTAGCGAACAGCAGCCCCCTAAACCATCCCAATAGTGCACTCTGCACTAAAAAGAGTTCACATTATCAAACTTCATGATGATTGTTCAATTATTGGGGAAACTTAATGTCCAAATTAGTCAAGCGAAAAAACATTGTGTGTAATAATATTTTAGCAATACACCTAACCTGAGTGTCAGGCTTTTTTTTTTCTTTTTCTAAAGGCAGAAAGAGAAGAAGCAAAAAGAAAAGTCTTCCTCCCTCCCTTGCCCTCTCCCCTTAGAAAAGGCCTGATACTCCAGTTACAATACACAATATACGTGTGAGATGCCAACTGTATTGTGGACTCACTCCAGATAGCTTAGTGCTGGTAGCTTTAGGCAGTAACAATGTCCTTGAATCACACAGGGAAAAGGAAAAACTAGAGCAATTTCAGTGGCAGATACAAATAAGAGAATTAAGGAATACAAGGATCAAATCAGGTTGGACAATTTTTTCACATTCCAGCATAATGTACAGTGAGGGTACTTGATTCCAAAGCATGTGTGCTATTAATAACTTTCTTTAAATACTGCAAATTCTACAAAATAATGTGTGCTTTTTGGGAAGTGCTTGTACAATCGTGCAATTTTGTGTGATACAGATGAATTTTCAAACTTGTGAAAAGCTTCTTACCGTCACTTTGTTTCATTTAGAAATACAAAAATAACAAAACAAGCCAGTAAAGTTTTGTCGCTGCAATATACATATACATGTACAACAAAATTTCTGGTTGTTTTGAAATTCTTCTTGTCTTCGATTTAGTTACAGTACCACTGACAGAATCATTGTCATAAAGCTCTGGATCTTTAACTTCCGTATCAAAGGGACATGATTAAGTAAAAGTTATTTATAAAGGATCAAACTTTGATCTCATTATTTCTTGTAGAAAAGACTACAGTTTGCAATAATCGTGTGTTACAAAAATCTGTTTAGTGGCTCTGCATGTAGATCTCAACACTTGGTTGTGTCTCATGCAAAAAAAGGACATTATAATCAAGTACAAACCAGTCAGAGATCCTTCACGTTTCATGACTATTGTTATGACATCAGTTATTGCCTGATTGGCTAGTTACTGAGTCATGTACAAATGGGGAATGGAAAAGTAATGAGCCCTCTTTAAATAAAGTCTTTACTTACTTACTTACTTACTTACTTACTTACTTACTTACTTACTTACTTACTTACTTACTTACTTACTTACTTACTTACTTACTTACTTACTTACTTACTTACTTACTTACTTACTTACTTACTTACTTACTTACTTACTTACTTACTTACTTACTTACTTACTTACTTACTTACTGAGAGACCTCTGTTTTCTTGGGCTAATTATGATATTCCTCAATACTGTTCTACAGACAAACAAGAAAACTACGAGATGCAGAAGATTACAGTGACAGAGCCTTACTCAAGAACATGTTGAAGTAAGGTTTGCATCTACTTTGCATTTAGTGATCTATTCCAGTTAATAATAGCTCTTATTAGATCTAGTTTTCTTGGATAATATATGCGTGTACTTTTCCAAACCTTTTTCCAGGTGTTGGCGTGAAGTCAAGACCCTTAGAGAATCTCAGGGATATATAAACACCCAGTTGAAACTGACCGTTAGAAGGTATTAGTACTGTTAATTTTTCATACCAACCACATTAATTTTCTTCAAGATGTACCTGTAGGGAAAAAAGACTCAAGATATTTTACATGTGTATTAGTAAGATGTGTTGTAGCTAGAAATACACTTTGCCTTATTTGGCCATCATACCGTAAACGTGCGTATATAAGCCGCATCCGTAGATAATTAAGCCGCACCCCCAATTTGGAAGCGCAGATTTTGGTATCTTTTTTGTTGCATCCCTACGCAAGTTACCACAGGACACCTAACTATAAAATGCAGTGAGATACATGTGAGTATCTAATATACACTGTATAACTAAGTTAACAATCTTAAGTGCGTTACTTAATTGGGGCTCATTGCTGGGGATCTGGTATTTGCCAGCTGTGGGGGTGGTATCTTCTTTCAGGGGCAAGGCTGGCCACAGTAGATGCTAATAGATGTTAGCAGCACCCTCCTTTCACTTAGGAAGGGAGGCAGTTAATACAATGTCATACGTTTACAAAGACTATTAGTCAAAGTATCATATTTTACCTGAGTCTTACGGTTGTTAGACTCCAGATCAAGTTACCTGGTTTGAGTGCTAACTTGGGTCACTGTGTTGTGTTCTTGGGTACCAAACTCCCTCAGTACCTGCTTCCACTCTGTATGTCACAGTATGACAGTCCTTGCCCTTCTGAAAAGCTGCAGTGCTCCGACTTTTTTTAAAATAAATTTTGTACAATGATCTGAGTTGTTTCTACCTACATTCTAGAGGTTTTTTTTTATTAATCTTTGATTTTTGTTTCATGTTGCAGAGAAGAAACAAACAAAGAAGAGGATGAAGCACTGTTTGAGGAGGAGCTGGCTGAGGAACTACTAGAGAGAAGGTAAGAGAAGTGTAATTACGTTTCTGAAAAACATACATTAGTTACCGTCTGATCTTGGCCAAATACCACACTGACTTCACTACCCGGCTCTGAAAACTAATATTTATGTGTACATAAAGGTAACATCACATTAACGAATATTTAGACATAATTTTGTAAATAATATTGCAGTATAATATTGATTAAGTGGGTATTGCAATGTATTGAGGTTAAATGTGATTATTTTTTTTGCAAGCAAAGTAGTTGCGTTATGAGGTTTTACCAGACTGCAGGTAGTCAGCGAGATGATAAGCGAGATGATAAGAAACCGGCCAAACCGGCCAAGAGAATGTTGTACATACCTACAAAAGTACATGACTGTATAAAGAACTTCAATTAATAGGCAGTGGAAAAATTAACGTTTAAACTGTTATTTTTCAGGGAGGAATATGATGTAGAATACCAAGACAAACTAGCTGAGTACGAAGAGGAATTAAAAGAATGGAAAAAGGAGGCCAAGAGAAGGGTAAATAGTACAGTATTACAGACTAACGTCGCTTTTGCTTATAAGCTTAATCGTTTCACTGTTTTCTAATATTTCAGTGTTGTTTTTTTTTTTAAGCAGAAAAGAGCACGCCAAGAAGGACAAGAATCACGTCTCATTTCTGGGGAAGATGGGACAGATGGACGTACGTGAAATCACTGATAGTACTTTAGTTCTAATTGTTGTTGATTTGATGGTAATAATTAAAAAGTTAATAATTTTTGTAGCATTATTTATTTACATATGGTGATCAATAGCGCTTTACAATTCGGTTAAGACTAAATTAAAAAATATATAAAGTTTTTAACAGGAAATAAAAAAGAAGATACATTAAAATGCCGACCTAAACGAAAACGTTTACGTTTGCTTTCAAGCTTTCAAAAACACTACGTGGTGTGGCAACACGCAGGTCAGCCGGCAGGCTGTTCCATAGGGCCGTTTGTAGCCAAAGTAAAGGACCTGCTGCCAAGTGCTAGCGCATCATCTGCCGTAGAACTTCGAGTAGTAGGCTATTATATTAGTATGAACTCTTTTGCTTAACTTGAATGGTCTTTCTGCAACCAAATTTGACCATTCTTCATGATTCACTGGTAAATGCTACTAACAATTTAAAATTGACTAAGAATGGATATAAGATAGAGTGGAACCCTGTTGATTGTGTAAAATCCAATCACCAGTATACAGGAATTATGAATGACAAATTATGCATGTATCTTTTAAACATGCAGAGAATCTGCCCTTTGAAATGTTCTTGACCGCATTGATGAATTAAATTGTTCCGCTGTTGTATTTCTCAGTTCCTCCTCGGCCCACACGTCCACCAAAGTTTGATGAAGTAGCAGAGTATGAGAAATTGAAGGAAAATGCTGCACTGAAGAGACGTGCTCCAGGTGATTCATCATAAAAGTGATCTGTATAATGTATTATACTTTCACGTAAATCGTATTGGGTTTGCTCTGCTTTAACCATTGATACACTTGCTTTTGCAGGAGAACCTATTCTTGTTCCAGAACTTCAGATGAATGCCAATGTTACCCCTATAGATCAGGTCACGAGGTAGTTTTGGAACAATTCTTGTTTACCAGCTTTTTTGTTTGTGTCATGATACGTGTGGTAGACTAGAGGGGAGATGTCTTAGTAGCTCTATGAATCTTAACTGTAGTAAGCATTGGCACGGCTGAGTTACATACTTAGTTCTTTTATTGTATCATTCCATACCCCAATCACTTTTCACATAATATTCTTACTCTGGTTTTGATGTTATTTGTGACTGGTGCCTTTCAGGCCCGAAAAACTGAGGCGCACAGAGATGCAGAATTGGTCAGCATTCATTAAAGTTTTGTTTAATGGCAAAGAAGTATCCAGAACAGTCGTCAAGTGAGTTCTTTACATTCTAAGAGATACTCTCTCTCTCTCTCTCTCTTCTTACATTATCTTTATATATTTGCCAGTAACCACCTGATGTGAATGAAGAAACAATTTTTAAGGGGATGTCAGTTTGCTTTCACCAACAAGGCATTTCTCCAAGCAATAATGTGTGACAATTACTAAGGAGAATTAAAATACTTTGAACTGACCTGGCGTTTCAAGCAGATCATTGCAATCAAGGATTCCACAGTATATACCGCCCAGCGGCACTTCATTTTTTAAAGTTATCATTTTAACACACTTCTTTTTTATGATGTAATCTTGTTTAGGAGACTAGCCGCTGACTTTACGATTCACTTTGGTGAGATACACAACATTCAGATTGTCCAGTGGCCAGAGAACATCAAACTCCAGGTTAGAATGCCTTACCTAACGGTGTGATTCACAAATCATCATCTTGTTCGTTTTAACCTGAGGTTAACGTTTTTACAACGTACTTCGAATGACGGTTTTGGGCTAAGTGTTTATGGTACTTTTTAGTATAATTGTTTGGCTTGTTCTTTACTGTTCTATTGAAATCTTGTCAGTTGTTAATTTTAATGTGTTTTTTGTCAGTTACTGGGTTTGACTTAGGCCCGATTTCCGCCGCTCTCTCGAGTCCGGTCTACGTTCCTCCCCGAGAGTTCGGGGGAGGAGCGCGGGCTCTTTTCCCGAACAGCGGCTAGTAATCGAACCTAGGTTTGACTTACCGACTTACCATACAAGTTAACTTTGTTGGATGACAGTAATCTGAAGAACCTTTAAATGTGCAGTTGTGTTTGACAAAAAAAGTTCTTTAAAACCCTCATCGTAGATTTAAGAAGGTGGTATTTTATTGTGGTACTTGTTTTATGCTGATTTCAATCACCATTGCACGACTTCCTGGTAATACCAATACCAGTTCTGTAGCCAGTCTTCTTGGGCTATCACTGTCTTTTCTCATTACTATCAGTTACTGATGTCTGTATCTTACTACGAAAAAATACATTGAAAACCGTTATCGGACCAGATAACAGTGACTTAAAGCAACAGAGGACTTTTTTCGCGTTTACATAGCCTCATCTAGACACTAGGGGGGTAATGGGAGAACTCTAGACAGTTATGAAAACCCGAGATGCAGTCGAAGGTTTGCATAGCTTCTGAGAACTCTTCCAACTCCCTGAGTGTTTAGATGAGACTGTGTAAACACGGGAAAAAGTCCTCAAAACCCAGAAACATAACCTTGTTTACCTACTCTCATCTAATTGTTGTCTCTGGCTGGTTGCTCCCGTTGTTGTGTTCTACCAGGATCTAGCCATGACTGAATCAAACTTTTGTTTCCGTCTTCCAGCTGATGGAATCCGGCATGCAAAACAGACTTGTTGCAGAGTTGTTTCTTCCCATTCCTGAGCCAAGTCACATGTCAGGGAGAGTGGAGCTTGAGTGCTTTGAGTTCAGCAGTGATCAGCAGGTGTTCTATAAACACGAAGGTGTAGGCAGTGGTGAGTTTCTTCTTACAAAATCCAAACATACATTTTTACTGCAATCTCTTTGCTCTAAGCGAGTGTGTGACTTTTCGCAGGCGCAAAGGTGCGTTGTTGGGTGTCTTGCGTAAGACGTGCTCAACTTCTTCAAACTCAGTGAATTTTCAAATGAATCTTCGTTATATTCTTGTGTGATTTAGTATTTGAGACAAACAAGAGGCGGTTATTCCTATACTGTGAAGTCGAACCTACCATTAAGGACAGGTCCATAATACAAGCACCCATATTACGTACAGTTCACCTCGTCCCTATGGGTACATGCACGTCACATCAATAAAGGTGACTGACGTTGACTGACTCTGTTTTGTTGACAGGTCAGCCACTGGACTTTGCTTCGAACAATGCAGCTGAGCCCCAGCCCCCCATCTATCTTCTGACTTCTGGCACTATCCTGGCCAGTGTCAGCTGGGCAGTTGGTAATGATGGTAAGGCTATGGCTCCGCCATTACTGACTGGCAACCCAGCTTCAAACATCAGGTGAGCCAAATGCTGAAGTGAATACATGCTAAAACTCTAAGCAACACAGCCATTGCTAGATTACTTTGATCCACTATTCAACAACGAGACTAAGGCCCCGTCCACATTAAGCCGGAGCAATTTGAAAACGCAGCTTTATTTTATTTCTACGGCTAGGCCTACCGTCCACACTAATCCGTCACGAAAATGGAGCTTTTCGAAAACGCTCTTCAAACTGGGGGAATTTGAAAACGCCGGCTTTTCGTTTTCGCGTGGACGGAAACATTTTGGAAACGAAGCTTTTCAAAAACGATGACGTCACGATGATCATGTGATTTCCCTGACCGAGTTTTCCTCAAACACAAATCCAAAATGGCCGGTGATTGTTGAGTTTTTGAATTCCTCCAGTGTAGTGTGGACGGAAAACACTCGATGCCTTTTCAGAGTGAAACCTTCGTTTTTAAATTCCTCCGGCGTGATGTGGACGGGGCTTAAGCAATGCATGCTTATTACATGTGGTCCTGTACTTTTATTTATCTTTAGTGCGGTGAAGCGTTACGATGCTCTGGCAGCTCTCGGGGCAGCAGGAATGGTGGACATACAAAATCTAGTAAAATGGATAGGTAAGTTGGACTTGATCAAGGAAAGCTGACTGTCCACGAGTCTGAAGTGAACGTCAAAACTTATCTTCATGTTTGTGTGCATCTTAAAGAGCTCGGTACGTTGATTCACTCCATTCTGACTGACTCAGTCAGAAGGAATGCATATAGAAAGAAAAGACAACAGTGTTCTAGCCGAAATTTTCTATTTGAGTAGCATCCTGTTATCTAGTGAGATGTTTGTTGACATTTAAGTCAACACTTTTACGTGCTTAAAAGCACCTACGGACAAATATTGTTTCATTATCTCTCTTAATGTTTTCTTTAGATCAATCTCACCTGGATCCCAATGACCCTGCTAATGCTGACATCATGAACATCATCAAGGTATGTACTCTGTTGTTTGTTTGCTTTTCCTTGTTTATATATCGCATCACTTTATGTCAAGCAGGCAGGTGGCATGAGTAAAGAAAATCATTAACCACTGCTTACTGTCTTAACTATGCCTAAAATTGTAAAAGATTTTTTTGTGGCAATCAGGAACAGAGTAGCTGTATTAATATTATTTTTATAATTTCTTCTCTACGTGTCCTCAGTTAATAGAAGATCTTTTAAGAATCTTGGCCCTCGGCTAGATGAGCTCAACACCTAGCTCTAATAAAGTTGTTGCTGTTGTTGTTGTTGTTGTTCATAGTTGGACCCTGGGCTTCTAAGACCGTTAAGTTACCCAGATGGAAGAGACAATTACAATATAGTCGTCAGGTTCAGCCCACATTACGTTCTTTATTTTTTCTCTCCAGCTGAGTCACAGTATACAAGATGGACCAAACGCACCACAGTACTTTCGTCTAAATCAGCTGGAGGAAGAATGTGAATTTGTCAGTCAGAAGGAATTCGCAAAGTCAAAGAGATTCAAGCTTATACAACTCAGAGACAAAGGGGTAAGAAGAAAGAGCGAGCCTGTAGAGAGAGTGATAGACGTGTCTTGGAAAGAAAAAAAAAATTGTTATTGTACGATGCATACAGTTTGCATGCAGATCAGAGCATGGTTGGATGGTTTTTGTGGACCCGTTCCTACAAACAAATGCTTGCTTTGTTTATACTTGTTTATGACCTCCGCATACGTTCATGATGTTAGACTCAGAAATTCTCAATTTTGACAGGTGCCCGAGTTCAAGAATTTTAAAATGATCCCTTCAAGAGACAGGGATATACCAGATAACATATTTGACGTAAGTTATTCACCTGGAAAACTTTGTTATCGTGTAACTCATTTATTAATTTGGTATATAAAGAATAGAGCGCTGTAATGAAGTTTTGAAGTAATCGCGTGTAACTTTTATTTTGCTTATTCTTAGTGGATAGTGCTTTACTGATTTATTAATTTGCGCAATGCGTTGTAATCAGCCACATTATGAAGGTGTTGTCTTAACCAATGCGTCTCATGTTGGTTTTCTGATCGATTATATTGTTCTTTGGGTGTCTGTAGTAACTACTTTTATGGTCCCAATTGGATTTACAGCAGTTTGCGACTGAAAGTGCAGTAAACGCGTTTCCTTAGATATTTTGGTTGTAAAGCTCTGTGATTAGATCAGAAGTACTCGTTTAAGTTGGGTTGACCTGTGACCAACGAGATCAGCGAGATCTCGCCCAGTCAGACGCCGAACCAGTCAATAGCAAGGGTAACTTGGGTTAATCGACTTTCTCAGGAAATTTCACCAGTTGTAACGTTGTACTTTGAATTTTGATTGGTTCATTGGGTTTCTTTAGCGTGCTGGGATTGGATGGGTGCTTTTGCTTTAGTTTTAGCTTTTCAATTTACTACGATTATCAGTTGAGTAAGGCACGAGGGAAGTTTGGTTACGAAGTTTTGGCCTTAAAATTATTGTGTTGTCACGGGCAACTTACCTCGTTTCCGTTGGTAACAATATCAATAGCCGTTGGTCGCCTGTCGCGTCGCCTACAATTTCGCGCGCTTTGCTGCCAATGACGTTAAAGGCCGACAAATTGTCAATGGATACGGAGCCAGTTGCTCGTGACAACAACACAATTTTTACGTTAAAACTTGGTGACCAAACTCTCGTCCCGCCTTACTCAACTGATATTCGATGTAACATTGTTTCACACTATCCATGGCATGGCATGTTTTAAATCCCTAATATGGTGTCACGTTACAGGCTTACGAGAAAAGACAGCGTGGGGAACAAGAGGAAGAAGAAGCGGAGGACGAAATATTCTCTCACAAGGCAGTTGTGACGAAGTTTTTGAACAAGGTATGTTTGTGTCTTTTGTGGTATTTTAGAAGGTTTTTCTTTAGTTCACACTTGAAGTGATACTTAGGGTGTTCATTCAAAATAAGATAGTGATTAAAACAAGGCAAAAGGCTTTCTGTTGTTCTTGTTTCTTTTTGTAGTGCTTTGTCGTATACCGCCCTCAGTTAGTCTCAATGTCTAAACCGCCTGCAAGAGGCTCCCTACCTCATGAATTTGCTTCACGAATTTCGCGAAAATGTAAAAAAAAAGCCAGACATACCAAAAGACCGTATTCACGGCTATTTGATATGCTTTTCTTAGCCTGACGTCTAGTTCCCGCGTCTCTGTCGCTATCCCCCCCCCCCCCCCCCCCCCCCATGTAGATGTAGATGTAGATGTCGTGCCTGCGTTCTCAAACGTGACCTCTGTTTCTGATTCCTTTTTGGTAGCCCTGCATCCCCTGCGGGAGTGGGGTATGTCGCTACTTTGGACCTTTACAGTATATAATGTTTTAAAACTGAAAAGAACGGCTGTGATGTACGTATGGTGTCTAGTTACAGGATTATTCAACATTAGTCTAATCTGAGTTTACAACCAACGCTTATACATAATGTAACATGCATCATTCCATCAAACACGATTTTTGGCATTGAGCATTGTCTTTTTATCAGTAATCAGTATTCCCTTAGTTTAATCTTTAGTACAAATTATTGAACTGAAACGGTTGAAAGTTATCAATTTCATTACCTATACTGTTAAATGATATTCGTGGCCCTGCGTTAATTATATTACGAACTGTTTCCTTGCTTTACTTTGACAAGATTCGTGATGACGTCACTCAACGTTCACTGATTGCCAAACGTCAGTTGGAGCTAAAGGACATGATCATTGAAGATGAAGTGCCAGATATCGGGTAGGCTATATGTCCGTGAATGGAAACCGTTAATTAGAGAAACACAGAGTGGTGAATGGGGACACAGTTATTGTTGTACCCTTCGTAGATTCTTTATGTTTTACGTTGTGTTGAATATGGGTCTCGGCCTTACGCACATTGCACATACTTTTAAATTATTTTCAGTGATATTGGAGTTCGTTTGGGTGAATTCTTCGCTCCCAGACGGCCGCTTCGTCCGGTCAGGAAAGAAAGAAAAGTAGTGGGAGCTCAGGTAAGGGAATTCATTTTTTTAAAATACATCAGTTTATTTTGTTTCACTTGGACGTTTTTTAGTCTGACTCCTGAAATTCAACTTACTCATTTGGTAATGCTGTTTCATTTGTAGTCTTCTTGTCAGTTAACTACGTTGAATGATAATCGGTAACCAGCTTTTTGGACAAGTGCCTTCAGTCTTGAAATCCAGGTTTTTGTTGAAAAAGAACGAAAAAAAAAAAAGATTATTACATAAGAAAAAAGGCTGCTGTGCTGCGCCGGCAAACAAGCAAACCGCTATTAAGTAAAACATTCGAATTTTTTTGCTTGCTTAGCGAGAGATTTGTATCTTACTCGCCTGTTACAGTCGTTTCTGTTCTCTCGTTTTCTGTGCAATAGGATGAATGAAGTATTCATAAGTGAGGAATCTAACAAACCTTCTTTTCAGAATCTGACTGTAAGTGATGTTAAAGTATTTATCAATGTGGTGCGAGCTTTGGACATTCCTATTCGGGATGATGTGCAACCAGCAGGGTAGGTACTACTGTAGAAAATACCAGCCATTTTAACAGTAGAAATTATTTCAGAACTTAATTATTCACAATACCGACGAACAAATGGTACCACATGAAAACACTAATCGATAGCTTTCATCTGAATGATCGCTATAACTCCATCTACAGGTTTAAGTGTAAGTCAGCGCACTATAATTACTTTCGTTAAAAAATGTCCTAGCTAATAGCGAAATAGCGTTAATAACTGTAACTCTTTTTCTGTTACTGTAATAGCGGTAGTCAGGGTGCTGGTGCACGATTTGGTGCCGGAGGTTCCTTGAGGGCTGGGGCCACAAGCATGTTTACAGGAAGTGGCCCTGGCTATGGTGGGCCTCCCAGTGCTCCTCAGGGAACTGCAAGAACTCAAAGTGATCCCTGGGGAAAGGTAAGGAAGTTTGACATTTATGGGATTTTAACTGTTTTAATAACAAGAAAAGACCTGCAGCTACAGGCAACCCCGTAACGGAGTACCCACTTAGAAATGTCCCCTTGAAAAAAAAAAGGAAAGAAAAGAAAAACCGTGGTGGATTTAAACGTGCTCATGTAGATTTGGTAAGGGGGAAGCAAAGGAAAAGCTGTTGAAAGGAAAAACCATAGGCAAGTGTGCCGCCTTCCCTGCATTTCACCATTGTTTCCCTTTCTTTTCTTTCTCTTCCTCTTTCTCCGTTGAAAGGAGTTAAGGAACGAAAACTTTCCTTGTGTTTGTGAAATAAGTCCGTGGAAGAAATTTTTACCACAGAGCAATGATGAATGTCTGTTCACCAGTCACAACGTTCATTATCTTGTTTATTTCATGATAAATCTAAACTTAATACAGGACACGTTGTGTTTCAAAATAACCCTCATTGACATGAGATGATGATGTGATGTTTTGATTCGTCACAGCCGCAAGTACGTCCGTTCGTAGAGGCAGTTTTCCAGGGACAATTTGCCAGTACCACAGTGGCGGACGGTCCTAATCCGAGCTGGAATGAAGAGCTTATAATACCCTTTAGGTACGATATGCCACTTATTTTATTATATATCTAGCTTTGTGATGTTATCTTACACGGACAACCAAATTAAAGTCGTTACAATGAGGTTTTGAATCAATACTCTGGTTAGCTTTCGTTACTTTCGTATTTCTTTATTTAATAACCTAAGATTCTGATTTACTTCCAAGAGAGATATGGGTTTAGTTTTGGTTCCTGTGTGACGCGTCGAAATGGTTAAGAATTCAAACTCTTCTCTGCTTCTTGAAGATTTGCGAAAGTCATCTGTTGATTCCTTGCCAAGTAAGGTCCAAGTCATAATAGCCCTAAGAAATACACTTTAGTTTGTACGTTTTCGCGTCAAGTTTAGCACGTTTAAGTTAGTATTCCTCCTATAATTTGTTTCATTTGTTCTTGTTTTGCAGAGCCCCTAATAATGACTACTCCCCTGAAACTCTGCAAACCGTTAATGATGTGGTGTATCTAAATCTGTTTGATGAAGTTGTATTTAACATTTTACAAGTAAGCTACCACTTTTATATTACTTTTTGCAATTACAATATCTTGAATTGTGAATACTTTCCTATTTTGCTTTTGAAAATATTATCTTTCTCAGGCTGACTCGACTAGTTTAATATTGTTGTTTTAGGATGATCGCCAACAGTCCACGAATATTCATCAGCGTCTTGAGCGACACTGGTTAGGCGGTATCGAGATTCCTTTTTCAACAATTTACTTCAATAATAAGGTAATCATTGCAGTCTCTACAGATTACATTTCAAACTTTTTTCGCTCGACGTACAGAAGTAAGGTAAATTCTGCGTCTGACCAAGTGGTCCGTACAGTCGGAGTTTATCCTGGTTTCCGTAGCGTGAAGCCACTAGGTGTGTTTCTTCTCCTCTCTGGATGGGATGCTAATCCATCACAAGGTTACCCCCAGCAGAAAATTCGCTGGTACCTACCTACCTCTCCTGGTTGGAGAGAGGCACTGTGAGATTAAAGTGTCTTGCCCAAGAACAAAACACAGTGACCCGACCAGTACCACTTGACAAAAGAATTAAAGTTCCTAATTCACTCACTTACATCGCTTCCCCACAGACAGGAAAGGAAATTCATCTACGAACGGTGATCTGTAATAATGTCTTTGTTTGTCTTTCCAGGTGGAAGGAACATTTCGAGTAAATACGCCACCAGTCCTCCTCGGTTATCACAAACGGGGACGCCATTCTGGAGCACCAAGTGACCTGGGAATTATATCCAGAAATGACACTCTCCTGACACTGTTTGTCACTATCGAGCCACCACTACAACCCTCACAGCCCATGGCGGAAAGGGTAACAGCCTTTTTTTTTTTTTTTTCGTCTGCTTTTTTCTAGAACGCTTAAACTGTCATTTCATGGTTGCCACAGGTCAGGAAATGGTCAGGGAAAAAATAATTCTCCAAGGTCAGGGAAAAGTCAAGGAATTTTATCTGGAGTCAGGGAAAATTGAAATAATTTAACACGGCTGATTTAATACTGTTGAGGGCTGGACGAAACATTTGCGGTCACTGTGATCTCAATGATATTTTTCCTTACTGAAAAAGGAAAATTTGTTGAGAACTTACGAGTCTTCATGAATGGAAAGGACGGCTATAAGCTGACGCTGGAGGCCGCTACTAGATCTGACATTTTGTATTTATTTGGTCAGGGAAATTAGATTTTTATCAGGAAAAAGTCAGCAAAAAGTTAGGGAATTTTGAAAAGTGAAGTCTGTGAAACCATGATGTTTGTTAGCTTTAGTTTTTCCCTTGCTACGGCGTTTAATTTGCTGAAAATACCCTGCAATCGAGCTTGTAGTCTAATTGTTAATGGCAGTACCCCTAGTCTCGTTTCATTTTCCAGTGGTTTGCCAATAGTTAACATTGTTGCTTTTTTTTTAGTTTGAAAGCAACGAGGATGATAAGCTTTTGCACAACGCTCAGTTGTGGCTAGCGGGACTGAGAAAGAAGTATCCAAAAAGAGAATACAAGGTTTGTTCAGTCAGCTCTACATGTACATATTTCATAACCTCTGTATGTCGAACACAAAAAGTTACTTTGTTTTCAATGTGTCACGAGCATGTGATATACGTGGAATTTTCAAAGTTTTTACCAGGGTAAAGAATAAAATAACATAGACTTGTTTGGGATTGAGTTACGTCTGCCGTATGTATTTGCAGAGTTAAAACTAAGCAAGAAGACTCGGGGAACGTCATTCGCTCCGTTGCTGTGATAAGACCAAAAACAAGCAGATTTTCACTTTAAGTGTCGTTGCCAAACTCGCACTACACTAGTTTGTTCACAGACCCTCCATGTTGTCTTGAGTTCGTCGAGATCGTAAGCTTAGCAAAATATTAACCCGCCGCGTGGGATATGAACGAGCCAAAACGCAAGGGGTGGGGTTGGGGAAAGACGCACTACACAAGATTGCTGTAACTTTGTTAAAACGTGGTAGTCCCCTACGTCTGGTTCTCATAAGGAAGAATACGGAACAGGTCACAACAGTGCTCCTACACGAAGTCTCCCCCGCTCCCTCAATAGTAGAAGTAGTTTTTGTAATGAAGTAGAGGTTCCTGATACATATTTTCCGACTGAAACATGTGATATGCTCGGTCTAGCGCTCTCTCTGTACACCTTCACTTACCTCGCAGGCACTGGCTACTAACCTGGCAGGCAAGAAAGTGTTTTTGACCCGATACATCAGGTCGCAGAACCCGCCTGCTGAACTTCTAGAAGAATCACAGTATAAAATGGTAGGCTGGGTATAAAATATGGGACTTAACACAATTATCAAAGATTTATGTAATTGTCACCACCCCTAGCATATCTTTATATTAATAACCTTAAGTTCGGATATTATTCATATCACACAGGCATCACACACAGTAAGCTATTAACGGTATATAAGCTTCAATCGGCGACAAAAGAAGTTGGGACAAGTTCCAACCTATCGCATTCTTGAATAACAAATTTGGATTTAATGATTATTATATTGTTACTTGTTCCCAACTTGGGAGGCGCGGTGGCCTTATGGTTAGTGAGCTCATCTCCGGATCGAGGGGTCCGGGTTCGAGCCCTGGCCGGGGACATTGTGTTGTGTTCTTGGGCAAGACACGTTACTCTCAGTGCCTCTCCCCACCCAGGTGTATAAATGGCTACCGACGAACATAATGCTGGGGGGTACCCAGCGATGGACTAGCATCCCATCAAGGGGGGAGTAGAAATACTCCTAGTCGCTTCATGCTACAGAAACCAGGATAAGCTCCAGCCTGGTGGGCCACTTGACTCGTATGCAGACTTTACCTTTACCTTTCAAATTGTTACTTGTACTTTTCAACAGGATCTGAGTTCTGCATATCAACATTGATGAGGAGGGGAGGGGCAAAACTGGTCATGATAGCCATAAAAACAATAGGAAAGAGCTCTGACAAAACGAAATGTCTCAACACTTTTGTTGCCGATTGAAGGTGTGCTGGAAAGCTGCCGGTGGAAATGTTGCACTTTGATTCCTAAATATTAAGGCTACTGAAGGTAGCGGAAGTCACATTCTGATTAGCTATTCCAATAGGCTGTAGGCAAAAATACGCGAGTATGCTATACAGTTGTTGGTCGTGAACGAAAATCATAGAAGTTAAATCAGCCTTTTGTCCTTCCAGGAGCGAATTGCCCGTTATGTGTCGATGATTCCTTTTATATCTGACTCCGCTGCGTTTCCTGACCTCTGCGATATCTGGGCCACATCCGAGGTACGTCAAGTGTCGTTCTTAAGAAAACGTTCCTTAAAAGGCTCAAAACAGTTTCCAGCACTCTCCAAGACTTGAGTGAGTTGAGTGGTTATAATGACCCATCAAAATCTAAGACTTGGAAAGTGCTGGAACCTGTTTGGAGCCACCTTAACTGCGTTGTGGGCATGAAACTTCTCCTTTCCAAGCGTCATGTATTTCACTTAGCTGAACTTGGGAGAGTCAATCGTGGTTCCCACAGGTCAAGAAAAACTCAGGGGAAAACTATAGTTTCTGGATACTTAACTCTCTGTCTTTATGACGACCTGTTCAAGGGCAGAGGATTTTATTTTAAGGATGCTGCAAGGTTTGGATATATTGATGAGTGTTTAGATGGTCAGTGTAGATTGTTTTCTACAAAAGAAATTTTGAAGGCGAGAAGACTTGGTTGTTTTAATAACCAGTCTTCTCATGGTCTTGTTGTGACCCCTTAACTTGGCATAACTGCCTAAAATAATGCCACCTTGGCCCTTGAAGCATTAGGAACCTCGTAAAATATGGAATTGCCTAAACGTCATTTTCTGGAGTGGATGACACCGTCTTTCGACTCGACTTGGCCCGTAATTTTACAAAGATATGATGTACGCTGTCCACACGATGACACTTCACTTGATGTCTTTTGGAGTGGTCGTGGTCGTGCATGTATTCCCGTGTGCTTGTGACATTGTTCACATGTACTCAGTCGGCCAATACGAATAAGAAACTCTGGGTACTTGAATAAAGCTTTACGTTCTTTTCGTAGGAATTCCTTCGCATGTTGGCGGGGGATGAAGAGGAACATGCTGTTTTGCTCTGTAACTACTTCCTGCATATCGGTAAAAGAGCTTATGTCGTCCTCGGAAGGGGAATACCTGAAGGTTTGTATGAACACACTTATTTTTACCGTAAGTCTGTTTAGTTGTAGGCGCACCAATCACACAAAAACGTGGCTGATGATCTTTGTTCTGACAATTAGTCTCCATCGCAGACGTTATTAGTGTCGTCACGCAACGCTTCTCCTCACTAAAGCGTTGCGTGACGACCCTAATAACGGCTGCAAAGGAGAGTATCCGACGAAGGGCTATCTCTCGAAAAGTCTTCTTCATAAATTCGGTAAATTTGCCTTTGCCAACTTCAAGTTGTGAAATAGAAAGTTGTTGAGCTGTGCATGTATACAAGGTGGTAAATTGTAAGTGCAGTCGAAAACCTTTTGTATGACTACTTACTGACTGTGGTTCTAATAAATTAATTGAACTTGTTAATATAACACCAACATGGGACTTTTTGAAATTAAAGCATGAAAGTCATATGGGAATGTTTTCATGTGGAGTTTATTGTGCTATAAAAGGGTTAAATTAGAGCGCTTGGAAATATGATTCTAACTAGAATTATATTTCAGGTTCCACGGCATATGTACTGACTTTAGATGGATCTCCAACACTATGGAACGCTCACTCGGGTCAAAAATACGATGTACAGGACGCTAACTGTCCTTTGAAGAGCATTGGGTGTATCATCAATCACGAAAATGTATGTCTATAATAAAGACTTCCTGGTAATTTTCTTTGTTTTTATCACCTGTCTTTGTGGTAATGTAATGGTATTTTAGCGGGGAAAAGGATGTCGCTCATAGAATTGCAGGCTTTCCGTTCGTTCCATGATGTCGTTCTATTATTCAAACAAGAAACACTCTAACTACATTCGGAAAATGTCAGCCCAATAAAAATAAGTTCACAATTTTAATAATACCCTCTTCAACCTTTTGGCAGAACAGTCTCATTCCCAGCCGTTTCTCGGGATGTCACGCAACCCTACAAAAACGGCTGTGCAGGAGACTAGGTAGAAGTGGACTAGTTATCGACTTGTCTGCTGTGAATATCAGTAATATAAAGTGTGTTGTATCTCCTGCTGTTAGATCTGGGGTAACGTTCAGCCGTCAGAGGAACCTTATAGACTCTTATTTGACTTGACCAAAACCAACTCGTGGCAGCCTTTCTTTACAAAGTCATATCCAAGACCAGCTTTGCTCAGTAACCAGGTACTATCTATTCTGTGATTTTTTGAGCAGAATATGATGTATTGTACGTATCAACCAGTAAATGTTAGGTTTAGAATTTTGCTTTCCCCATGTCCTCCACTTTACAGCTTTCCTTCCCTTCTATTCCATTCCCTCCTTTTCCCTTTCGTTTCGTTTTTATCCCTTCTTTCCTTTTTCCCCTTTATTCCCTCTCTGATCCTTTCCCCAAGTTCAGCGTGTGTAGCAAAGTTCGTTGCATGATTATAATTTTCCAAACAATGAAAACAATACCCTTCTTGCATTTGTAGCTTTTGCATCGGTTAGGAGCTCAGTTATTTTGGCCATGTACAAAGTTACCTTTAAATTAAAGGAAACCTGAAAATAGTAGTTTACTAAGATAGAAAAACACCAAAGAGAGAATAGTAGACCATAAAAGAACAAAGATGGAGAAGATTAACGCGGATTACAAACGACGAACCTGGTAAATTTAGGCTAAACTTTTCAAGATATGCAAACCGTAACGTAGCTCTTTTATGCACATGATTTTAAAGTTGTCTTTTGTTCGTGTTTGTTTACTGTTACAGAGAGAAACTCTTGAATACAAACGCGTGGATCAGGAATATGTCAAAGGGTTGCAAGAGAAGTAAGTGAACTATTTAAGAAAAAAAAAAAGTTTGCATTTTTAGGCTCTATACTATCAGGGTCATTTTGGGCTAAACAGTTTTGTTTGCAATTTCTAGGGTTGAAAAGATGTTGCGCGACAAAATAATGTCATGGAGACCTCGCTTTGTCACAAGATGGAACAGGTGCGTAACTGTGTTAAGTTGTCGTTGACGTTCTCCATCAGGTTGGGTCTATGGCTAATTTGTCACTTGTACAGTTTTTTGGACAGAAGGGGGTGTAGAGATTATGTGCGTGAACTTCTTTGATTGATGAATGTTGGTTACATCTTGTTAGGTATTGCACTCAAGCCTTCAGGAGTCTGTTAGCCAAGTAAGTTGGATACATATGTATGATATGTAACCTCTACAAATCAATGGATACTACTGAACCGCGGATATGAAAGTTATCTTGTCTGCAGTGTGACCTAAAACGCGGCAAAATCGCGCTGTATTGTGCTATTGTGAATGCCCGACTAACCATGGGATATCATTTAACTGCTAGCGGTCCACCATTGTACGGGGGCGCGGTGGCCTCATCGTTAATGAGATCGTCGGATCGAGCAGTGCAGGTTCGAGCCCTGGCCGGGGACATTTTGTGTAGTGTTCTTGGGAAAAACACTTTATTCTCACAGTGCCTCTCTCCACCCAGGTATATAAATGGGTACCGGCGAACTTAATGTGGGGGGAGGGGGGGAGTTAACCTTGCGATGGACTACCATCTCATCCAGGGGGGAGTAGAAATACTCCTAGTCGCTCCATGCTACAGAAACCGGGATAAGCTCGGGCCGATGAGCCACTGGGCTCGTATGCAGACTTGACCTTAGTCCACCATTGTACTCATTTTGGATTTATTACTATCATTTTCCTTTTTATGTCGTTTTACCCATATAAGCCCGAGTGCATTTGATCATTTTGTCATGAAATTTGTGCTAATTTTATTATTTTTGAAAGGCCGTTCGTGCATAAATTTCCCCTCTCGTTTATTTCCCTTCTTGCGCAATGGTCAGTGAGAGAATTTATAGACTGCTTGCGGGCTAGGGTACGGTTAAGCTCTTGTCAAGACCAGCTCTTTGGCCAGGGGAACGATTATCGACGATTTTCATAAACCCTTGTGAAGTACACACGAAGAATTTCCGATAAGTGTTGTCGAATGAGTAGCTTGCTTCAGCTTTTAGCCCTAAGGGGTATTATTGGTTTGCGCGTCACGCCATCTCTGCCATGTTTGAGATTTCCAGTTCACTCGGGTTTGTGTTTGTTCCAAAAAGATGGCCGCTATGTCTTGTTAGTGCCATTTGAATCTTAACTGTTGATCACAAACGATCAATGCGCCACGTTGCTTGAAATATCAGCCAGGCCCAGGGATTTTTTTTTTTTTTTTTTTTTTTGACGCATTTAATGTTTTGTTTTTGTTTTTGTTTTTGTTTTTGTTTTTGTTTTTGTTTTTGTTTTTGTTTGTAGCATGGAACAAAGTGTTGGTCAGGCTGCTAGTATGAATCACGCAGCTGAGTTGGATCAAATTCTTGCTTCTTACAAGGTGTGTGTTGACTTGATTATTCTCTTATGTCAGGTGGCCTGGGTCACAAATATGTTATGCACCTCATTTCTGTAGGAATTAAATGGTCGTTTTCTCCTAAACTAGTTCGGTTACCCCGCTATTAAATGTACAAATTTAAATGACATTCGGTTGATTGCGCTATATCGCAATTTTACGATAAGCTAAAAATTCTGCTTTGAAATATAAGTAATTTTTGTTTTCCCTGAAATTCCAGTTTGCCTTTCTGATTACCGGGGTTCTTGACAAAAACCTTGCGGATGGTATATTCACTGCAACTGCCATCCATATTGCGCAAACAAGAGCATTACCAAGTGGGCCAAGTTGTAGAAAATTTAAAGTATTCTTTTTTTTAAGGTATCATCTCTCTCTCTTTGTTTGTTTGTTTTTTTTTTGGAGGAGTTAAAACAGAGCGTGATGTATAACACGCTCTAGCCCCTTTAAAGGAAGCTCTAAACATGTGAGGCTTGCCTGTTAAACAAAGCTTGTTCTTAAAGAGGCTATCCCACTTACGCACTACGTATTTACATGCAGGTATATATTTTCCTGTTTTAATCTTTTCAGCTGTCCGGTTTTCCAATCAACATGTCCTTTACTGAAATGCCTCCTGTATCGGAAGCGGTATTCAGCACTGGGGTACACACAATAGAGGACCCGGATGTAGAATTCGCTTTAGCTGTTCACATACACCCGTACCCTCAGGGGGTGTTTTCTCTTTGGATATATGTGGGCACGCTGCGGAGAAAAGCTGGCTATTGAGCGTGACTATCGTCACATCGTTCTGAGGGCGGATGATTGGACAGTCGACAGGACAACTGATCTCCCTAAGATACTAGTCCATTTAAGGAGCCATCACATTTGTTGTTCATGCGAAAGGCGGTCCTTTGAATATCTTCCAGTCACCTGCCATAGTAACTGAATAAACAGGAACTCTGGTTTTTGCCAAGGTCCAGGGCATTTGTGACGTTTTTTGTTTTTTTCCAACCAGTTATTGTGAAGTCTCGTTGAATACGTTACAGAAAAAATGCGAAGAGTTTTTCCTTTATTTATGTTAAGTACCTAACAATATTTCACTTATAATTATGGCTTATGTTTGCTGTCGATATAACGCGCGCTTTGACTGGCTAATGTTATGGCGCAATTATCCTTTAATGCCCACGGGCCTATTGCGGGCTTGCAAAAAAACAAAACAAAACAAATCAAAAAGCCATATAATAAGCAACTTATTAACCTCGAAAGTTCGGTGCGGCTTGGTCTCTGTTGGAAATTTTCCCGTAAAGACCTCACTCTCGGTTAATAAGTAGTAAGTAACAACCTGTAGGTATGTACAACAGAGGATGAAGGGTAAGACAGTTAATCTCCCATATAGGCCTTACTCTTAAGGTTATCTATCTCGAGTTATTTTTAGATAAGACAAGACGACTAGTTCTCCAGCAGATAACGTTATCACGCGCAGTGAAATAGGAAAACTCCTAATAGTTTCTAACAGTTAGAAGATTGCACAAGTACATTCTAATTGATTATTCAAGCTGCAAGTGTTGAGCCGTGTGTATATGTTATTTATTGTAAATAACACTTTTCTAAACGTTTATGGTTTGTTCACCGTGTTTATCGTTCGTTCATGTTTGTATATAGGACGTTAATTAAGATCAATATACAGTGGTCTCCAGCGGGCCACAAAAATCCGGCCGTGTTAACGGGGTGGCCGTAGTAAATGGTTTTTTTTTAAACAAAATCCCCGAGGAGACAAAGTTCGATGCAAATATTCAGAGTCCTGGCTGCAGTTAACTAGCGCTAATGAACTCTCACTGAATTTCCGTCACAAAAAAAGCTCCCTTAACTACTTCCCTCAAAATCTTGGTAGAAACCTCTACATAAAATCACCTATGAGCTGAAATAATATAATGGTGTCCACATGGATATGAAATAATTTTGTTTCAATCGTCATTCTGTAGATATTGTATAAAGATCTCTCTGAAAATTGCAGCATTGCTAACAGCTAGATTTATTATATGTCTGGTGCTTATACTGACAAGTGCAGTGCAATTTTTATGCAATTGTGCGGGCTAAGCATTAAAGTCTGTGCCTTATAAATTATTATTATTAAGTTATTAATAATTATTTAGTGTAGCTTAATTTATTCGGCCTTAAGCTTTTACAAAACTATGATATTTGTATTAAAACTAACTTCAACGCAGTTTGAATTATTTGTATTGCTACTCGCAAGACGTTGATATATAATTAACTAAAAATAGAAAAGCGAAGATCATGATGAGTTGACATTTTTTGAAAGTGTTAGCTGTTTGTTACTTAGTAAGTGCGCTAACGGAACAAACACAGTAAGTCGTATCAGAGTCGCTATGTTTTACTCCAGGGCCAGGTTATTCAAAACCAAGGATTAGCGAGAATTTTGATTTCAGTGTCATAACTTTTCGGTGAGCTTGTATTTTTATAACCCGGCCCAGGAGATTGCTATAGAGGCTTAGGCTGGACTTCACCTGTGAAACAGAATGTGCGTAACAGACTCTAATCTCATCCTAAGTATCAGTGCGTAGTATTCAAAACCACGAGGAGATAAGTTTGGCTAGATTTCCAGCCGTTCTGGGAAGCCCATTTGTTATACTCGCAACACCAAGGATGCAAAATCACTGTAAAATTTAGGCAGTCCAATATTTATCCGTTTAGTGCGGCACTACCTAATTATATTGCACAGTCAGATCTGTGATTTACATAATAATATTAAGCGGAAAACTGCTGCTTTAAATCTGATAGTAGATGTGCCACGCTTTAGGATTTTTAAGGGAGCCATCGTTTGTTTACAGCTCCGGGTAAACACCCTTTCCTCCAGAAAACAAGCAAGCAAATTTAAAAACTGTGAGTGGAGACAACTGATCTAGTTAGTGAGAGGAGCCATTACTCGCTCTACACCTGGTTGTGGTAATTGGTCAAAAGGCGCCGACAATATCGGTGATATGCGAATGAAGAAAAGTAAGACGGCAAAATCATGATATCTCCATAAACTTAGTCTTTTGAAAAGTAAAACTCCGTTAAAAGTGTTCCAGTTAGCCAATTACGGAAATAAACGTAACTGTTGTGGTTGCAAATGGTTTCCGATTGACCCTAATGATGATTATTTGCAAAAGAAAAAAAAAACAGCTATTGAAAGAGGTACTTAAAAAGACAGAAATAGAGTAATGACGTGAAATTGATCGAGTAGACGTTTCTTCCCGTTCGATTTAGAACGAAACCCCAAAGCTGGTTCAAGTTTCGGGCGAGATCAGTAGCTTGATTTTGGATTGTTGGGTTTTTCCACCCTTGATCGCCAACTAAAGGTAACACGTCCATCACACAAAATGTTAGATGAAAATGTTTCGCGTAGATCAGATATTTTTATCCAACATTTTCTGTCTAAACAATGATCGTATATATAAAAAAATATATACATATAAAAATGT
This sequence comes from Orbicella faveolata, assembly GCF_042242905.1. NCBI lineage: Eukaryota > Metazoa > Cnidaria > Anthozoa > Scleractinia > Merulinidae > Orbicella > Orbicella faveolata. The sequence goes on from NW_028301565.1 coordinate 17,333,829, forward strand.
TGGCTAATACTCGAACCTTTACATAGGAAAGGGTTGGCGTTTTCGTAGAATGACTCCGCAGACGGAGAAAAGATTTGATTGTTTGTTATTTGACTATTTGTGGTCTAACCTGTTTCCATAGTTACTGCAGTACTTTTGAAGGGTATTGGACCCCCCTGTGTGCATGTGCCGCAATTCGATTTCTTATCCGACGGAACAGTTTTCTAAGTTGATATTTATGCCTTTAATCCTTCTCCATCGACCTTGTGAGACGTGTGAAAATGGTAATACCTATGCTGAAGAACTGTTTAGTCATTTATGAAAGATTTAAACGGCATATTTTATGTTTGGAGTTGAATACCGTCGAGAAATACGATGTCCTCGAGAGAGGGTTTTCGAAGTGACCAGAGACGAAAGCTTACAGTGTGTACTTTCGCCCCGTGGCCGTCTTGTCTCGAAAGAAAACAAAAACGAAGAAAATATGAAGGACGAACATTGAAAACTTTATATAGCTGCAAATGTGCATGCAAGTTGAGGAAAGTAAAGTGTATGGGCTTGTACCCGGAAACGGACACACCTTTACACGACATAAACATAAATATTCTTTACAAACAAAATATCAAAAGCCGGCGGATAAAGAGATTTTCGAAAGGCACGTGAAACTTCAAGCTGACCCGCGGCGAATTCGTTACGGCGCGCGTGATATCACGATTTTTATTAGTTTAAAAAATGGTGTCAATCAAGACCGCACATGCGCTTTATCGTGACAGTCCACATAAGTGGATTGTCAGGGATTTTTCCGGCACTGCCTTAAATGGCAGATCACGTGGTTTTAATTTTTTGTCGAAAATAAAACGATTGCTAAATCTGGCAGATGTTTTGTAATATTTGCCCATTTGATAATCGTACGTGCAGTCGACTGTTGTGTTTTAATCAGGGACTCGGTGGACAGAAACATTCATCTTATACTACTTTTCATATTTCTTTGGAAATCCCTGGTAAGATTTCAGATTCTTTTTTATCTAGCAAAACCTTGCGGTTTTTTATGTAGAACGAGTCAAATCAGAAGATTAGGGAACTAGAAAAAACGCAGTGTTGTTGAGACGAGGAATACAGGGTACGTTTACTTGTTTTTCGCAAAAACTAAGCTAGTAAATCCTGAGCCGAAGATAAATTGACTCCGATACCTTTTGTGAGAAAGGAATAGTTAGTGTTAGTTCAATATCGAAACAATGATAGCTAATGACTCTACTGCACAGCTTGAGGTTTCCTCGTGTGATCAACTGATTTGACTGATTTAGGCTTTGAATTTCAGCGAAGATTCTCTCATTGAAGCAAGCGTTGCTAACTTTACTGTCTGAAAGAAACGTCAGCGGTGTTCTTGCCATTCTGTGTGTTGCAGACTGTAGATTTGGATGTACTGTGCAAAGTCTAGAAGAGTCTGTACTTCTATAAATCGGTTAAGTAAACAATGGAGTTCTCCCTGAAGTTACTGTGATAGCCTGAAAGTATCTGTGTTTATTTGGAAATGGGAAGTGGCAAATGGCATTGACACGAATTCGTACAAAAAGCGGCCAAAAATAATGATGCAATTACCCAAAAATCTTGAAAATATAAATTGAAAGAGCTTATTCAGTCCGTATGTAGGTAGATTACAAGCTCAACTGCCACTAGCCAACCAGAACCTTCTCCAAAGCAATCATTAGGCTCGTTAATGTAATTTACGTTGCGGTGGGGTTTTTTCCTGTTAGCGGTGATTTTAAGAAAGAAATTGTTTCTGCAAAAAGGAAATTTGATTTGATTGAAAAAGGTAAGTGGTGATTTTTTTTACGCTCGTTACCTGTCAGAGATAGGAGTCAATTTTCTACATCAAAATGGCAAAAATAGGGACAAGTTTCCGTTCTTTTCAATAAACATTTTTAGTTGAGTTCGGCGGTCTTAAGTTTCAAAACTTTGTCTCAGTTTTTGGCTTCTTGGTGTCACTGAGAAACTCAAAATATTTGGTTTTCAAATTAATTTAAGGTTGTTTTCGCAAATTTGATTCACCTGTCCTAAAGGGCCTCGGGGAAGATTTAGGAGATTTATTTAGCAGGTAGGACCGCTCGCAAATGAAGAATTTGCAATAGATATTTCTAACTCCTTTGAAATTTATTATTGCTCAGTTTAAGAAAATATACAATGTCAATTATACTTTGAACTTTGTGAGTTCGAATTAGATTTGGGCAAATAATTTGGATTATTTCCGATTTTCTAATGAAAAAAACTTTTTTTTGTGTAAGCTCTTTATTGGGTTTCGCTCCAGCATCTTCTTACAAAAGCACCACGTTTTCCGGCAAGCATTAGGTCTCCACTTTGACTACATATCGAATTCTCAAAATTCGTGCTAAAAGAAAGTAACACGATCAGTTGAGAACATTTCTATCCCAAGTTTTAGACAGAGACGTTAAGTGCTAAATGGGTATCTTAACTGCCACACTAGTCACGACTAAAGTGGAATATCCGAGTGTGTTTTTGAAAATATCATTTACAAACCCTGTGATTCGGAAGTGACTTTTTTTCTTCGCCGACAGTAATTCCTATATTTTATTAATATCACAAACGTTTTCAATGACCCTTGATTAGCATTTCAAAGCTGGAACTTTATGTTTACTGTTAGAACCCGCTCACTGTGGTCAATTGATAATATTCTATACATCAAACTAGACAAACATGCAGTAAATGCACCCGTGTTATTCATTTCGCGCCGCGTTCTGTCTTTTCCATCACTTCAAACAAAAATCATCAGTCTTTTAAATCTAGTAGCCAATCAGACGGATCCTCTGCTTGATGGATTTCTTTTTTCTCGCCTGCACCTGTTATGTTGAAAAAGTGCTAATGCTGATATTGCATTGGAAAATATTCATGATATTCTAATCAGTGTTGACAAGATTCGTTCCACGCAGTGATTAACACGGATCTTCACTTGTTTTTAGGTTGGCTATTTCTTATCCGAAGGCAAGATACTTAAAAAATTTAGAACCGGTGTAGGAGTAAGTATTGTTTGTTTCTGAGGGTTTCAAATAGTGAGGATGATGGTCTTTTCCACCGAAAAAAAAAAAAAGGACACTTTTCACAGAACAGCTGCATGCGAACAGGTCGGATGTTAGGATCTTCCAAAGTCATCGCTATCCTGTTTATTTGTTATAAATGTGCTTTATAAAGTTGGTGTTTCGCGCTTGGCCTTATGCGTCCCACGGCGAGATGAGGACTGGTGGTGTTTTGCGGTTGTATGATAGCCGTCCATTGAGTTTGTCCAGACTTGATCCGAGAACCCAGAAAATCGTGTAAAGCGAGGTGCCCGTATTGGCGAGTGTCAACACTGAACAAAAAATCAATAGCTTCTCACCCTATCTCCTTAGAAAACAGGGATATCGTCTTGCAGTAATACTTCTTCAGGTATTGATCATGCCATGCAATGAGAAAGCCGAACTAGATAGTGAAGCTTGTAGCATCTGAAGATAGATTCAGCCGGTATCTGTTTCGCGATTATCCGGATCAATTCGTTTGATATCTAGATGTCAAATACGTTTGTCTATTGTAGTTGGTTCCGAAAACAAACCTCTTTAAAATAGGTAGCCAGAGATCTTAACAAAGATATTCGTCCGATAATATGCCTGTTTGAATGACAGCCAAGACAATGAACTTGCTTTTAGCTGAAGATCTAGTTTTTACTAAGATTAATCTTTAAAGTCGGGAACTTAAACTTGCAATTCTAAAGCTCTCTTCTCGGGGCTAAGAGCATACCATGTACCTATACATTGTCAACACAGTACAATTAAGAGAGTGGTCTTAAATTGATGACTTGAGAATTTGTCACAATTTTTTAACCTTTTTTTTAGAGTTGTTGCTGTTTTATTTCAAGGGCAGTATCTACTTTAAATGTTTCAGACGCAAATCCTCCTTGTCATATGTTTATTTTGGTATTTTCTTAAGTGTTATTGCTGTTTTAGTTCAAGGCAGTAGCCATTTAGGCGCAAATTCTGTTTGTCATAAATTCTGCTTGTCATATGAATATTGTGTCATTCTTTTTTTGAGTGTCATTTCTGTTTTAGATCAAGGGAAATAGCCGCCTTAAATGCTTCACACGCAAATCCTGCTTGTCATATGTTTATTTTGACATTCTTTTTTGAGTGTTATTGCTGTTTTAGTTATATGGCAGTATCTACCTTAAATGTTCCAGACGCAAACCCTGCTTTCTGGCTGCAGGATTAACCTCGTCATTTTTATACAACCAGAAACTGAACCCAAAAAGGAATCCTTCTGAACAAGTATATTCCCAGGGCTTACCGTCAGAACTGCGCCCGTGTTCAACCTGTAGATGGAAAGTTTAAGGTTTGCTGGAAATTTGCTGTTTTTCCACTTTTGCTTTATGCAGATAAAAAGCATGGACGGCGTGCTGCGTTCTGACAATCAGCTTATTGAAAATTCCAGCACAACGCTAATGGGGAAAGAATTTACGGAACAAACTGACTGGAGTCCAATGGTGGTTTTAATAGCAGTCTTGCTCGGCATTTTGATAACCCTCACCACTGCTGGCAATCTCGTGGTATGCCGCCTTGTTTGGGTTTGTCGACGCATGCAAATCCCTTCATTATATTTTGTGGCGAGTATGTCATTTTCTGATTTCCTCATGGGTTTGCTTGTTATGCCCATCAGTCTGGCATATCATATTAACTACCAAACCACAGGTAAATAAAGATATTATTTTAATCATCATATCCGCACCCATATTTTAGAATCACTATTATAGTTTTACCTTGTAATTTAGTCTAATTTTTCTAACTTTTTCGTAATAGATTTCTTCCTCTTTTTTTTCTGAATTCTACTTGTCTATTGTGTTATTTAGTTCTCGGCACACTAGCATACCCTATTGCTAGAGGCCTAATCAGCCTCACCAACCCGAATATAAATAAGTTAGTGTGTGTGTGTGTGACAGCATACAGATAAGACATTTTTGCTATAATGTGGTTCTCAAAAAACAGGCTAAGAACTGAATATCAACCGATTGCTAGATGTTATTGAACGTGTTAGATGCGAAAACGGTGACGGTTGGCCTTGTGTTTGTCTCCTAGCTATATACGAGGTTCCTATCTAGCTCGTGTTTCCGATTGCCTGAATAAAGATAGATACGCATAATGTGAGTGACGGTGTCTTGCTTAAAAGACCCATCACGAGGAAAAACATAAGGCAATTGGTCATCTAGCCACAAACGCGTTGCCTGATCCTTTCAAAGTGACAAACTTCTTTTATATTTTACGCCACTGGTTTGCATGATTTGTTTGGTCAGCAACAGAGCTCTGAGAGACTCGTGCTACAGTTCTAAAGCAGTTCAATATAGATTCCTGAAACCAGCTTGTAGACCTTTCAAATAGGCCATTTTCGAGGTGCCTTTTGCCTCTGTTTCAAAACGAGTCCTCGAGCAAAACTTTTCTTATGATTATGAGTTTGATTGCCATGAAAATGAACTTACAGATGAAAGCATTTTCATGACAATAGTTTTGCATGAAGACTCGTTTTGACACAGAGGCTAAGGGCAACTCGAAAATGGCCTATTATAACTAAATTCGAAAAAATAAAGATGGCATACAGATTAACCTGAATAAAACTGCTTCCAGTGTTGCGATCGGTGAAAGACATTCTCTAAAACGTTTTAGAGACTGAATAAAACTCTTACTTTGATTTGCTTTATTTTAAGGCCGGTGGATTTTCGGGCATTTCATGTGCAACCTATGGCTATTCTTAAACTTCGTTCTGTGCAGCGCCTCCATTTATAACTTATGTGTGGTCAGCGGAGACAGGTACCTCGCTGTTACGTCACCGTTAAAATACTTGTCACGCATGAACGATCGCAGAGTCAAGCAAATCATTGGAGTCTCCTGGCTCTGTGCATTCGTACTTGCTGGTTTCGTCACGTACGGTACGAACGCTTCTAAGGAAAACGGCGTCAATTGTTCAGTCTGGGGTTTGCGTTACGAATATTCTGTCGTCGTGCTCATCGTGGGGTACATTCTACCGGTGTTTTTCCTTGTCTTTGTGAACGGCAAAGTGTTTGTCATTGCGCATTCCCATATGAACAGAATCCACGCCCAGGAGATGGCTTCAGTTTCAGCATTTACCATTGACAGGCCCAGTCAAGGATCGACCAGCAAAACTGTTCAGAGATCGAGACTAAGGCGTGAGATCAAAATATTCAAAACATTTGTTGTGGTAACATGTACTTTCCTGTTATCTTGGACGCCTTTTGTTGCCATCCTTTTGATCGATTCAATCTGGACTGTGCCAGAACTTCTCAGACATTCATCGATCATTCTTTTATACTGCAACAGCGCTCTGAATCCATTTATATACGGCTTTTACAATGCTGAGTTCAGAAAACTACTTGCTGAAAGCATCAGATGTAAGTGCGCTACACCAGTTAGGAAGATTTTGCCCTCCTAATGGCGGAGACGGCGTGAGCGATGCGAAAGGACAAATAACAGCAACAACAACAATGTAACAACAACAACAACCAAAGTGAATTTATACGCGCAATCACATTAGAACGGTTTTCAAGTGGGTGTTGTTAAACCAAAACCAAACCAGTTACCTATCAATTAATGTACTCCCCCAATCTCAAACCGTAATTACTCAGGCGTCCTACTCAAAAGATATTTTAGCGTTTACGTATATGTTTATCGTTTACGTGTGGACAGGCAGAATACGAAAACGTAAAACGCAATTGCATTGTTTATTTGTTGATATATTTAGTTATTTACTTATTTATATCTGTCTGTCTGTCTGTCTGTCTGTCTGTCTGACTGCCTGTCTGTTTGTCTGTCTATCTGTCTGTCTGTCTATCTATCCAGACAAAAGAAAATGAATCCCCTAACCTATCTCAAGTTAAAACATAAGTCCTGACCAAACCCATTAAAGAATTAAGAAAATAATAAAGAAAAGATTAGCAGAAGCACACGTGGGCCTACTGCGGTTTCATTCAGGGCAAATAATTTTGCATGTTCAGATATTGTCTACATCAAAGATGTCATACAAACGAAACGAGACATTCAATGTGAATAGTTTACTGAAGATGCGTCAGTCAGTCATCTGATATAGATGTATCTCGAGGAAAGGTGGCAAAATCAGTAACCTAAAATATCTATAACTATACGCTATACATACAAGTTGTTATAACAAAAGCTTAATAGTAGCAATAAAAGAGGACGAACACGAATACTGACTAGCCTGGAATGACTTAAATGCCTAAATAGACCCTGAACGTCTCATGATTCCCCGCTAGCCTCTCCATCGTGCCGTCAGAATAATGTCTGACTTATTCGTCCCTCCATCGTCAGAAATTACATATCCTTTAATTTCAGTCGATTCTTAAAACTTCAGAGAGAATCGGTATTTTTAATAATATTGGGCACAGAGTTCCACAAGTTAACTATCCTGATTAAAGACAAACCTATTCACAAAGTCATTTGTTAAATGTTTCCTTATGTCTACTTTTTCCTGAAATCTATCCGGTAGCAGTCATGAATATGTATGTAACTTGCCAGCGATCAAAAACGATCAAAAACCAGGCTGAACGCTGCCTCAGAGAAAAATGAAGGGGTTATATGTTACGACGTTTTGGGAACATTATTTACTAGACATTCACACAATCACAATACAATAACAGGGAAATATTAGAATTCGAAAGTAGAATCTAGAACGTTTTATGATTATAAACACGACGCAAAAATAAACGAGGATGGTAAAGGAAAACATCAAAGTGGAATACAAATAAAAAACGTGAAAACTTTAAATTTTTTGAAGATGCCATTCGCGAAAAACTGTCAAGCATTGCGCGCACTAGAACCATCGCGACCTCTTTACAATCTTAGCAATTCAACGATCTTTTTCTCCACTCTTTTTCTAGCGCCGTTTTTTATATCAATTGCTCAGGAACCGTCCACCTTTCTTTATTCATGTTATTCCTTACTTATATATGTCAGGAAAATATTCTCACTCTTCGCCGTGTTGCTCGCGCTTGAATGACGCCTGTTGAGGCTGAATCTGATTGGCTTATTACAGCGCGCGCATTTTCCTCTCCTTTGTTATGTCACAACGCGAAACACTTCATTCGAAAACAGAGAAGCGTCTTATTAGCCGTCTCTTTTAAAGCTCGTTAATTTAGTTTTAGAATTTCAACGTAAACAGTGAAAATGGGTTTAAGTTTGAGTTCTTATAAGTTGAAGAGAAAGGAGAAAAAGGATTACAAAAGGTAAGTGAAATCTTATGGTGCTCAATCAAGTCTTCCTGTACCATAACATAAACTGTTTTACAAGTATTCCCTGGCAGCCCATTTGAATTTTGTGAACTACAGTATCTAGTATTTGAAAATTATGTTAACGAGTAGATAACGAACTCTTTTCGTCAAACAGAAAGTTAATAAAGCAGTTAAAAGAAGCAGAGGAATGTCTAACTCGTCTCCAGGAACAACTGCAACTTGAAAATGAGTAAGTTTGTTTATAGTGTGTTCGGCTTAAAGACTGGGGCGGCAATTGTAACTACATAAAACTATGAAAAGCATTTCTGTGTTTATGTTTCTCTTTCTCTGTTTGTTTTTCGTGAAAAAGTCATTCTAGACTGATTGCAGTCAGTTGCTCCCAAGAAGCGAGTTGTAGACAAAAAGGAACTGGGAAGAGAAAAGGGTTCGGCGCACACGAGAAGAAAAACCTCCGCTTTAATCCCTTCTCGCTCTTTTTGCGTTTACCGTTCGCGAGGATGAACACTCGCCTGACTCTTAAAGAAACGGTCAATTGCAGTTAGTCTGAAGTCACTCTCGTTACCAGAGCTATTCGATTGTTTTATTCCAAGGCCTCGTTATTTAAGAAAATCGTGGGACCCTGTTGAGGATAATGAGAAAAAGTGCGGGAACAAGTCCGAGCTCTAGTTTAGAAAATGATCTCCTCGCTTCTGTCTTATCATTTGTAGGAAAGTGAGAAACTCTTCTCCAAAAGAAGAGAAAAATTTTCATACCCTAAGATGTAAATGCCCAGTTTAGTAAAAAGAGATTCTCTTTCTTTTTGTTTCTGTAGGTTGCTCGATCAATACCAAAGCTGCCTCCACGCTGACTCGATTCCTGACATTGAGACAGCCAAAGCAGATAGCATAGTGGCTGAAATGGAGGAAGAGGTTCAAGCTTTGGAGCGAAAGCTTTTCCTTGAGGAAATTGCAGTTAATATTACGGACGAGAGATGTAATTTTCTAGACAGGAACTTCAGGTAAGCCTATGTTTCTACTAAATCATTTAACCTTTTATTTTAAACAACATACTGATGGCCTTATGACAACCTACGGAGAAACAAAAAACGGGATAAAGAAATGGCGGCCGCACAAATTTGGGTACAATGTGCTTCCCAATCTTACCCAGCCGCTAATCAGCTTGATGATACTTTTTTTTAATTTACAAGTAGAAACACAATTAAAACCTACTTGATATTATTTGTCTGCTTTGTCACGCATTACTTCCTTTAACGTCGTCGGCCGGAAAGTTACCCAAGTTTTTTGTTTTTATTTCTTAAACTTTACCAGGTTGTAAAGTTACCAAAGGTTAATTGCCTAACTTTTATGTTTCTATTTCTTTACAGACTTCTCCATGACAATGAAATTAGCCTTCATAGGCAGAGTTCAGTCTGTGAAACAGACCTGGCAGCATTAAAACTAAAACAGGAAGCTTGTCAGTTTGGTCATTTTCTACAAGCAAATCCAGTGGAAGAATGGACTGTCTGCTCTCTTCCTAATCTTTACTTCAGAGACTTGTGATCTGGAAGTCTTGTGAACTTGCTAGTAAAAGCAAAGGAAATGCATTACTAGTGTACAGTTTCAAAAAGTTGTAGGGAGAAGATCACTTTGCTTTATTTTGATGTAAATGTGTATATAGTACTTCATTAAATATCAGTTCAGTACGACGAATTATAAAAGTGTTTCTTGTGTGTCACTGAGTACAGTTCAACTTGTACAGATACAGGTTCTATTGAAGAGGCTTAATTATAGAAGCCCAGAAAAGAAAAGATGGACTAGACTTGTTCTATGATGATTGTTTGATCAAGTATTTCATGAAGATGGGACATTTTTGACTTGCACTCGGCACACACGAAGTGAAAACATTACACTTTTCACATGTGTAAACTGGCGCTGGCTTAATGATGGAAAAAGGCAATCCCTCAAAATTTTACCGAGTGATAAGAATTCAGTTTGCTAGTTCAAAAAGAATTTAAACATCTTTGTCATAAAAATCGTAACAATCAAATTCGCGCAAGTCTAGAGGTGGAAATACTTAAAGTCTCAAAGATTATATGTCAACAAGGTCCTGAATTTGCTGGCAGATTAACCAAGAGTATTCCCTGATACCGTATTCTGATGTGAATGAATAAAAAATATATTTGGTCATTTGTGATAGCCTAAGGTCTTGTACACACTGAGTACTTTGTCAATTTTGTGACCTGTGATAACGCGTTCTTTTTGTTCGCGGTGGCGTAAGAGTCCACCTAAGTAAAAAGAACGCCTGATAGCAGGTCATTTATTTTATTTTTCTCAATGTAGGTGTTCAGCAGGGGCCCATAAGCCACAAGCTTCTGTTCGAATTTTACCCGACTACATTCTCGTCCCTGTTTCCTCTTGTCGTACGTTATAACCTAAAGAACAAGTTTGTCATGTTTTCAGACCTTTTTCCAGTTGTCCTGTCTATGACGGATTTATTTTAGACGCCATGTTAGTCCACTTGTTCTTTAATGCCACTGAATATATCACGAGGAGCCATCTATTTTGCCGAGTTGTTTCATGAATCAAACCTAAAAGTAATTTGGCCAGAACCTGGTTGCCTCCTCCACTAGTAGAAGGTTATTCACCTGCTGGGCCAATATCACCAATTGACACCGCTAAGCACGCTCTGTGCTTGGGCTTGTGGTTCTTTGCATCAAGTCTCTTTTCGAAATTACCGGGCAAAGGAATCTTAGAAAATTAAATTTTCAATATTTTGGGCAGAAAGCTTCGAGCCATAAATGACTACGTCATCGGAAATCCAGCTGAATTTTGACCAATGCGCATCCAGTATTGAAAGCAGACCGTGTCAGTCCTGGGTACAAATCTAAAATTGAGCCCGCAATTCCTAATGGGATTAGAAGTGACCAAAATGGCGACATTTTCAGCTTGTCACAACACTTTGGTTCCAAACTTTCTGTGTTTTTTTGCCAAGAACATGGAAATATGATAAAAACTAATAAGTTAATAAGGCTTAAAACCAAAACTGGCCGACTGCTTGATGTTGTGCGGGAACACTACCTGCGACAGGACGTCCCTTGCCATAGTGAAGTTTGTACTGTGTGCGAACAAGGTTAGGCATGATGTTATAGGTGCGGACTGTAGATTCGTTTGTTTCACTTCTTTGTGTGTTATTCATTGCCCGACATATCTGCAGGTAATGGAACCCAGCTTTCCTCGTCACTGACTCATTATGTTGTACCAGACTGCCAGGTGAGCTGTGCTGCTAACTGTAAACAAATATTGATAGTTTTGCTGCAGAGCCAGACATAAGCTTACGTAGTACGATAGCAAAGTAATATCTTCAACTGTAGTCGTTAAAAATTATTTCAGGTTACAAGGCTGTTCCTGGAATTATTCGAGAATACAGAAATCCAAGGAGTGATTTTCCTTCAAACTGTTGTCAGTTTTGTAAGTGTACTGCATTTACATTGTAGAGATGAGTTTGTACGTTTTATTTAAAACTTCAGTTTTTTTATATGTTATTGATTATTTACAACATTTCAACCTTTATTGATAAATAAAAACTGTGTGGTCATCCAACCTAACTTTTTATAAATAGTTCAAGACCCAGTTTTGGCCTGGATGTATTACATACTGTGCATCATTGGAAAACGATAGAAACCTCACTATAAGGGGAAACCAAAACAATAATAGATGCACAAAAGGTGTAATGGTCAGAACTGAGTCTAAAATAAAATAGAAAATATATAAGGACACACAATTTATGATATTAACAGTAGAAAATCTTGCACGCACGTTGGCCAATTTTCATTGTCAATAAGCGGACAGACACATGAATTTATAATTTATGTGATGTGTCAACAAGCGACAGTGGACAATTTGACAATTTCTTATTGTAAAAATTAATCTGACGTCAGTTTTTCATGCGTGTGTCCTTTCATTGACGATGAATTTCGTCATAACATTGTCAAAGTTAAGTCTGCGGATCCACTCAGCTATGGTCTCGTGGATCCACAGCTACTTTGACAATGTTGTGACGAAATTCATGATCAATAACTGGACAGACGTGTGAAAAACTGACGTCAATATTATTTGTTAATTAGAACGTAAGAGGATATCAAATATAAAAGGCTATTTAGGAATTACACTTCAAGGCTGAGTTTCTGTATGCATGAGTGAATGGTCAGCAAGATGACTTGACTATTGTTCATAGAAAACTAGGTAGAGACATGGTGGCTCTATGGTTAGTGCACTAGACCCCGGAGTGAGTCTGAATCATGGCCAGTGGCATATTGAGTGGGGGGGGGAGGGGGAATACTGTAGAATAGTCCTTGAAAAATAATGGGTCTCAGCAAATTTTCTGCAAGTCTTGAAATCTTGGCATCTAAAACTGGAGTTTCTTAATCTTGAGCTCTTAAAGTGCAAATGACATGAAAATAATTTCTGCTTATTTGGAAGACCTTTCAAAATACAGAAGAATGGCATTTTTCTTTTTGAAATATCTTTTTTTTGTTTTAGAGGTATTGACGTTTTTCTATTATGCAAATTAGATCAGTGATGACGTCATATTGTTTGCAACTAAGAATGGTAAAATACTGAATAAACAATATCTCTGGAAATATTGAAGCAGTGTTCTTGAAACTTGCAGGGCTGGAAATAACAGTCGGTCATCGGACATTGTCCGACCAAATTTTGAATATGTCAGGCCAATTTCACATTTTGATCGGACATGATGTCTGAACATTTCACCAACACCTATTGTCCATCCATAAAATTTGGTTATATAACTTGTTAAAAAGGCTCGAAGTTGCGACCGGTACAGTCGCCAATGTGGCTAAAATTTCATCTTTGGCAACAAAAATTCTGGTTTTGTCGACAACCGAAAATATGTCTGCGTTCACAGGCTACCATAAATGGCGACTATGTTTCTCTGTGTTGACAATAATGGTTATTTTCTCAGTCATTATGTCCTTCCAGAAATACATAGTGAAAGATCTTTGCTTCTATATCATTCAACATAAGAAAAGAAAGCAATGTGTCCTTTTGCTTTGCTGTAAAGGATTCCCTCACATCGGAAAACTTGCAAATGGCTGATCGTGTTTGAAATCACCCTATAATGCATTGCAAACCCTTGAGCATTGAGTACGTCATGTATGCATAGGAGGAGCAGGAGCCCATCATAAGGAGCCTGCAACTCCCATACTAAGCCTATGTCACAGTATTTTTACAGACCGGTCTATTTTTAGGCTTCTTTTCCCTCGAAAAAAGTCAGTTCCGGTCTATATGAGCGCGCGTCAGTAAGGGGAAAAATGGAGGCCTCAGGTGGACATGGCAACCTAATCTTCCAGTGAAATTATAAAGTCTGTGCTTGTGATTGGTCACTGAGGTTCCTGTGGGGGCTGAATTTGCGGTAAATTAAAACTAAAAGTACATTGGTCTGTGAAAACACTGGGACAGGAATAATAGACCAATTTCGATAGATTAAAATTCAGCCTAAAACAATAGGCCTCAGTATGAGGCTCAGGGGAATAACTACAGAGTTTGTGGGGTTTATTCCTCAGAGTCTCGTTCTGAGGTCTATTGTGTTAGGCTGAATTTTAATTTATTGAAATTGGTCTATTGAGAAAGTTGCACACTCCTAGTAATGGGCTCCTACGTAGAAAACTAGGTTTGCTTGAAGAACATATAATCAGGAGATAACCAGGAGAGATTGGTGCAGTCATCTAGTAGATAAAGTGATCTAATAATAATAATAATAATAATAATAATAATAATAATAATAATAATAATAATAATAATAATCGACATTTAAACAGGGTGACCCCTTCAGTCGCAGGACTGGTATCAACGGGGGCCCTGTATAACGTTAATCTAGTTAATCATAAGTGATAAATAAACCAAATTTGAATACAGTGTTGAACGATTTGTATTGAAAATCTTTACAGTATGCTGATACATTTTCTTATGCTAATTGATTATGCTAATCAATTACGGAAATTAATGTCCAGTCAAATTGATAAGATGTCCGACCAAAATGAAGATTTGAAAGGACACATGTCCTGTTAAAGAAGAAAATTATTTCCAGCACTGAACTTGGCACCACAAACGTACATCACAAAAGAAACAAAATGACTCCCTTAGGGCTGAGTTTGCTGAGTTGTACATATGAGTGACATTTACTACATGTACTTGATGAGTTTCATGACAAAACTTGTGAAAAGAAAACTTGCCTTCTTTTGTCTTGCATATTAACAAAAACTAGATAATTATTATGTCACACTAGCTTGCTCATGATTGTGTAGTTACATGTACATGCATGTTAACATAAACAGCCATGTACAGTTAACTTTGAGTTACTGATCAAACCTTTTCTCAGACTCAACATCAAGGAGGAAGAAAGCTGTATTCTCAGCTCAAAAGCCTTGTTAATGACAATAGGCAACAGTGTATCATATTCAGCAATGAGTTCTGTGATGGAGCACATGTTCCTCGGGAGCCAGGGGAGTCTTTAGAAAAGTGGCAGTGGAGGTGGGCAACTTTTAAATTAGGACCGTGACACTTACATGTAGACATAATCAGTACACATTAGAGACAATCATATAACTGACAATAATTGTATAAAAATTAAAATCAGGGCTGTTATTAAGTTTTGAGTCACTTGTACATGTAGCCTTGATCTTCACACCTGTATGGCATAACAAAATTGTTACCATTTTAGTGAATTGCATCATTTAGTGGCAGGCTCACCTGTAACATCAAGGACCCATTAAACATACAGTGTACTCAGCCATAGCAGGTGTTACGGGTGACAGCCCTGAAAATAATCCTTATATCAGCTTCATGGTCAATAGAAAAATTCTCCTAAATAACCTGACTGAGTGTATACATTTCTGACAGTGCTAGCTTCGAGAATTATAAATTTCAACAATGAACCCAATGAGCTCAAGACAATTTCCCGCTATTATGTGACCTTGATCGCTCCTGGTACTTCAAGGGTTGGATGTAAGTATAGCCAGTATGGTGACAGGTTTTGTCACTTTTTTTACATTTTTGTTGTCCTTTTGGCAGATCTGTTTATTATGGTGCTGTCTGGTACCATGATCATTTAAACCAAGTGGTACCTCTTGTGGTAATAACAGAAGACCAACAGGTACATGATTTAAATGTGTACTTTGTATTTTAATATTAAACAAGTCCAAGTATTCTGTTAGTAATAATTTGCAAATGGGACAAATTTGGGGAAAAGATTCACATATGTGCACAATATAATTAATCTGGCTGAGTATACTGTATTTCATGCATGCAGGCTAAAAAAAACTAATAGATACATCAATAAATAACATGTACATGGCAAGTTTGTGATGTACACAACGTTCTGTTGTTTAAATTTTTGATAAATAACTACTTACAGTATTAACCAAGAATGAGGTCTTTATGGGAAAATCTAAAACCTTGACTTTGCCATATTAACTGAACAATAGCTCGGTTAATTATAATTATACGTTATTTTGTAATGATTTCCTTCTGTATAAGCAATTTGTACTACATGTATAGGTTATACTCATCATTCTGTTTATGATGTACATTGTTATTTGTATGTTTATTGGTTGTTTCATTCTGTAAGGCTGTAGCAGATTATGGAAACAAGAATGCTGGTGTATTTGTCATGAGCATGGAAGACTACCTCACAAACTTCTATCCCACCATTCAGACTGCTTTGGATCTATATTATTCACTAGCTGCTGTTAATGCTGAAGGGAATGAGATGGGTAAGCTGAGTTTCATTTTAGACAAGTTTTATGGGAAGTTGTTGATTAATCTATTTTACGCAGTTTGCTGTTAAGAAAATTCCTGCATTCAGTCAGTTGGCATATCAGTCACGATAAACACTTTTTGTAAATTTCACTAACCAGTATTGCGCACGCAGTGAGGACGAAATCTTTAGTAATCTGCACATGTTCAAAGGAAAATATCAATGTTTTTTGATATTTTATGACGTCAACATGGGCACAAAAAACGAAACTGACAGTGAATTTTCTTGTGCTTCCTTCAGTGAAATTCCATAAAAATTTGGCAGACTGGTAGTAAATATTTTACTTTAGTTGGAGCTCATTTTTCAGGGAATTCTGTCTGACCAGTTTTTCCTAACTGCATTAACAAGCCCTACTTTTGTCGTGTTTAAAATTCGTACCCTGCAGGATGCGATATGCTGTGAAAATTCTGGAAGATTTCACTGAGGGAAATTGAATAAAATCACAAATAAAGCCATACAAATGTAAAAAACACATTTGGTTGGGCTGTTATAATTCAAGACTGAAAGGCAAAATTTTAACAGAGATGACAACAAAGCCTGGTTTTCACTAGCAACACAAGCACAAGCGCAAGCACAAACACAAGCAAAAGGGATGACCCAAGTGATAACAAAATTCGACGTAAACACAAGCACAAGCAAAATCATCCGAGCCTTCCAAACCAAGCGCGAGGTAATCTGGATCCAGAATTTTCATTGGCCAAACATAACCACGTGTGGTAAATATACTTGTGCTTGTGTTATGCCTGAGGGGTATTCTGTGTTTACTTGTTGCAGAGCAAATGCAAGCATAAGCGCAAGCACAAGAAAAGGGAAAAATTTTCATCCTTGTACTTATATGCTTGTGCTTATATGCTTGTGCTTATATGCTTGTGCTTAATGTGTTTGTGTTTGTGCTTGAGTTTGCGCTTGTGCTTGCATCGCTAGTGAAAACCAGGCTTCAAACAATATTTCGTCATTGCATATTACATTGAATAAGCTTGAGAGGAATGAGTGTAAAAACGAATGCAAAAACAGCATTCAAAACATAACATTAATGCATGCCACCTGTGGAGCCACCTTAAGGCTAGTGCATGCATGTATATTTTGTTCAAGGGATGTTCCACAGCTGAAAATGCCAACAATAAAAGAATGTTGTAATGAACTGAAATACAGTGAAAGCTCTCCTAAGTGACACTTGTGAGCAGACAGCTCTACTAACGAATGCCATCACAAAACCTTGTGTGAACTCCCTTACAAACTCTGTATTTACTCATTCCTGTTAGTGGACATTCTCATAAGCAGCTGGGGACACATCGAGGGCGTACAATCAAGACTTTTTTTTATTTTTCAGCTCCCATAAGCGGACACCCAAAAGGAACTGCCCCCAACTTTGAAATGTACTCATAAACATTTGTGAACTGTATCACCCCCATTCATTGCTTTTTGTCGCAGTGAGACTGTTAATGCTAATGTTAATGCTGGCTGCAGTTAGGGTTTGTTATTTGAGCACTAAGCCCCTAGGATGTCCGCTTACTGAGCTTCCACTGTATTTCAGTAACATTAAGCAATGTACAAAACTCAGCAAGGGTTTAAGGTTGAGAGAATTTCAAGCTTCAAGTATGAAACCTTACCACTATGCCAATTCACCCACTACTTTTAGCTTAAACTGCAAATGAAGGACCACTTCGTTAAAGTCTGCTGGAATACATGTATAATTATCTTTGTAAATTCCTCTGTTCATGTTCACTTTATAGTATGTGGGGTGGGCTGTAGAAAGGCATCATTTGCTTCAAATGAACTGTTGGCCTTTGCAGCCAAAGAAAATCTCAAAAGCTATGAAGTGATCTTTCACAGTTCCAATTGACATATAACAAAGGTAAAAGATTTTAGAACACAAAGCATTCATGACACCTCTGAAATAAAAGGTGAAAAAAATTATTGCCACTATGCCAACTTTTCCACTTTGCACCGCATCTTAATTTTCTGAAAACAACTTACATAATTGAATGAAGGAAAGTTATACGTATCAACAACTTGCTCTATGTACATACAGATGTACATGAATAGTTTACACGTTGCATCAAGCTTCACAATTTATACGACCTCTCGCGCAAAAATGTTCCTAATGGTTAGCCATTCATTGAGACATTCTGAATGGTTCTGAATGGCTCAAGCTACCTGTTCAAAAAATATTGTCATCTGTTTGAACAGCACGAGCTATCCTTTCAGAAAATATTGCCATCTGTTCCAATGGCTCGAGCTATCCATTCAAAAGATACATGTATTCTCATCCATCTGAACAGCTCAAGCTATCTGTTCAAAAACACAAAATGTCATCAGTCAAAACAATTAGTCAACTGTTCTAACAAAATTAATGGCTTGTCAAATGACTTTCCAGATAGTGTTTGAACACATTGTGAACTTTGTAAACATGAATTGTTTACATTTAACATCTCATAAATAGTGACGGTTCTTTTTCTGCACCTTAGTCATCTTTGCTTTTATAACATTTGATTATTGATACCCATTATTTCTATTCAAGACTTGAGTTTTACATAATTATGAGGAAAAGTGGTCCACATAATTTCTCAAACTAATTGCATGTGCCTAAATTGTACATTATGTTGAAAATAACGTGCACCACCCTGTATTCTTGTTCCTTAATTTTAGCCAAAGAGGCTGTGACAAAGGAATATCTGGAGTACTTTCCATCTGAGGTTCTGGAAGCTGGAATTAAAGCTGTGAGTAAAAGAGTGCTGCAATGTCTTACTGATAGGATAAGTTGATATTTTTCAGTGAATGTTCTCCCTTTTGTGAAAAAATTAATCACTAACAGTCTTTTAGAAAGTGTGTAAGATTACCAGTAATCTTTTAAAACACAAAATGTTCAGCAAATTAAGAGTTAATACACATAATTATTTCAAGATGCTTTACATATCTGGTAGGTTTTAACAAGGTAGCAAGCATCCTCTCGAAATAGAATAACTAAATAAATACAGCAATAAAATTATAGATTGCTTGTGTTTCATATCATGACGTTGAGAGAGTTTAATCAAGCTCTATACTTGAATTCACCAAAATGTTTTGACAAAGTAACATCACTTCCAAAATTAAGCATAAACTCAAATAATTTTTAAAAGCCAAATTGCTTCTAATTAAGCTGTGATTAAGTCCATGCAGCAAAAGAGTCTTTTAAAGAAACATAAGCCCAGGGCTTAAAATAACGAAATTGTACTATTACAATTCTTGTGATGATATATATCCTGTAGGGGCGGTTCTTAAGAGGATGTCTCAATGTCAACAAACATTGTGCACAAGATGAGGCATTCGTTCAAAAGTCAGGGTAGGTTTTGTGTTTTCATCATTCTTTCTTGCAGGTAATCAGCTCTGCTAATATGAGTATTGATCAGGCTTACATCTTTTGTTCTATTTCACTGTGGTTTCAAAAGCATCCCACCAGGGATAGCAACTCTGGCCGTAAATGATTTTTTTGTAGTCTTGAATTTATTTGGACATAACAAAATGTGTAACTTAAAGTAAGTTTTTATCTTTACCAACTCAAATGTCTGCAAAATTCTGTAAGTCGTTCAATTTCACCATAAGATTTGATAATGAGGGTCTCACTGAGCCAATCAAACTGGACATCACCAATTTGGCACCAAAGTTTCACATATGAAAAGTTGTCAGTGATGTTTTTGGCCTAAGTCTGTTTAAGGGCCTGTATCTTGCAGGTTTATATGTTATGACTACAATCCATAGACCAATCTGCTTGACCAACCCTGTTCATATGCTCTGTCATTTTTAGATCTGAATCTACAGTACAGCTGTACATACACATGTAGTTTTGGTAATGTGAAGATCGGTAATTAAAATTGACTTGTATATTAACCATTCTATTTTTTAACTTAGGGAGGGAATTTCAAACAACAAAGACTCGTCAGACTCTGATATCTTAATTTCTGGCATGGTGAACAGGTAAGCACTTGATGTACGTTCAGTTAGATTGAACCTTTCAGTCTCAAGTTTGAACTGTTGTTTCTTATTTCTAGTAAGTACACAGAATCTGGGGTACATGCACATTCACAGGTAACAGCTCTATATTGGTAACGTTAAAACAACATTCCACAGTTGATAATTTGTTTTCTTCTTGTATGTGTAGATGATCATCACCATGTATTGAATTTGTGTTGAGAAGAAATATGATGTTGTAAGATGTAAGCTGTAGCTAGCATGTATTAGCCCAGAACTGAAGTCATTATCTCTAATCCAGGAGTGGTGAATGGTCCTTCAAAAATCATAATTCTTGCAATATTTTAGTCAGATTTTACAGATATTGCATACTCTTATTTTTAAAACACTTTCAGTAAAGCCTCGGTCTCACAATTTTGAAAGTTGCAAATGTCTTCAGTTTGAGAAGAAAACACTAGTCTCACGTCCTCGCAAAGCCTTTCATTTTATACCATTCATCACCCCTAAATCTTCAACTTTCAATGTTTGGCAGGCCAAATCTTGAATTTTGTTTATTTGGTAAATCTTAAATTTCCATATCTTGAAAATTTCAATATTTGGCAAGCCAAATCTTGAATTCCCAAATCTTGAACCTTTGATATTTGCAATTCAAGTATTAAATTCTCCATATTTGGCTGGCGAAATCTTGAATTTCCCAAAAAAATGTTCAATGTTTGGCAGGCCAAATCTTGATTTCTAAATCTTGAATTTTCCATATTTGGCAGGCCAAATGTTGAATTTCCCAATCTTGAATTGCCAAGTCTTGAATTGTCAAATCTTGAAATCCCAAATCTTGAATTTGCAAATATTGAATGTCCAAATTTTGAGTGCCCAAATCTTGAGTGTCCAAATCTTGAGTGTCCAAATCTTGAATGTTGAAATCTTGAATGTTGAAATCTTGAATATTCAAATCTTGAATGTCCAAATCTTAAATGTCCGAACCTTGAATATCTAAATCTTGAATATCCAGATCTTGAATTGCCAAATCTTGAATTGCCAAATCAGTCTTGAAATTGCAAATCTTGAATGTCATAAACCTGAATGTCCAAATCTTGAATTGCCAAATCTTGAATTTTCAATATTTGCAATTCCAATCTTAGATTTTCCACATTTGGCAGGCCAAATCTTGAGTTGCCAAATTTTAAATTGCTAAATCTTGAATATCCAAATCTTGAATTTGCAAATATTGAATATCTAAATCTTGAATTTGCAAATCTTGAATTTTCAAATCTTTTATTTCCAAATTTTCAATTTTGAAATCTTGAATATCCAAATCTTGAATTGCCAAATCTTGAATTGTCAGATCAAGGGGTGATAAATGGTCCTTCAACAACCATGAGTCTTAAAAAAATTTCATTACATTTCACTGGTCTCTCAGTCTCGTTTTTTTTAAAGACACTTTGGAGTCTCATTCTCACAATTTAAAAAGTCACAAATGCCCCAGGCTTGCCAAGAAAAATGCTTGAAGTGCATTCAAAGTTTCCCTGAAAAATCTTCACTTACCTATCATGCAATAGAAGGATAGAATCCACTGGCCCAACCAGAAAATCCATAAGCCCCAGGCTATTGGACATGACATCCTTGAGTGTGTTGCATTCATGGATCGAATGGAGTAGGGAACGACACACTTTACTTACATGTATGTGTGCCTTAGTTTGCACTGTATTTCGTTTCACTCCTGCTCATAAATTGTTGATGAATAGATGCTTACGTTTTACATAATACTATAAATTATTTCATTTTTCAGATGTAATTGATTTGAGCCCAATTTATTTTGCGCTTGTAGAAACAGAGCAGTCCATGGTGATATTGTAGTGGTAGAATTACTTCACAAATCACAATGGAAAGGCAGATCAGTTTCTCTCAAGAGCAAGGATGAAGGTAAAATTATGAACTGTGTACATCAATTTTGTTCTCGTGTACAGCTCTGATGCTGATGCATCCATCTGCATAGATCTTCAACTGAGGACAACGGAAATAAGTTGTGTCAATAGCCAAACCTTTGCTTGAATTGCATAGCATAAACCTTGTTTCGTGCACTGACTATTTACATGTCCTTTCTATACGTTTAAGTGCTAGCTAACATGATTTTCATTTTCGACTTTTTCATTTCATATTTTATGTCATGTTCACATACATGTACATGTAATATATCAAACACGAGAGACAGTGTTTCATTGGGATATCCAAACACCGAGAAGAGAGTTGAAAATATGATGCGCAGTGGAGTATTTTTGACGAAATTTGAGGTGTTTGGATAGCCGATGAAACATTGTCTCGAGTGTTTGATACATCTTCTCAATCAAAATAAAAACTAAGGAGTAAACGGAGAAGTAAAATTCTCAAAACGTATGCTAACTAAGACCAGGTATCCACGGTTGTGACTTGTTTTAACTTGATGAATTATTAATGAGTTTGAGAAGTACACTTGTTAAACATGCACATTTACTTGTACATATTTTACTGTATGACATAAATCATGATTTCCCAGGCTCGTCTTTAGCTGAAGGTTTGTTTCAAGAAGAACAGAGTGAAGTTATGCCCACTGGTCGTGTGGTTGGAGTGCTTCAAAGAAATTGGAGAGATTATGTGGCAAGTTTTGCTGAGAATGAGGTACATCTACTGTGCATAATTAAACTGTTTTTATGTTTGCTTTGAAAGCACTTACAGAAATATCAAGTAAGAATCCAGGACTAGTTAAAGAGAGCCATTAGATGTACTTTTGGGGTATTGATTCCTCATAAATCTGTTTAGAAACAACATGTTTGGAGATTTCTTCAATTGTGGCTGACAAATCACTTTGATTTTACTACTTGTGAAATTTGTAGGAAACCCAGGGAACAAGAAAAACGGCTGGAAAGGTAAACATTTTTCTTTTCCTCGACATTTTTCTTCTAGTTAATGTCCCTCTTTGCAAAAAGCCTCCAAATGTGTACCAATGTGTTTGGGTGTGTAAATAGTGCAAAATGCTAGTAATGCTTGAAACTGTCTTTTGGAAGTTGTTTCCACCATTTGTTGGGACTGACTTTCAATGTTTACAGACACTTGAATTTGCAACTGCAGATCCTACTGGTTGATCCTGAGACACGTGTTATTTCAGAATATGATTACATTAATACATTATTAAGTCAGTTCAATCAACAATTTTTTAAACATTATATTGTTATTACTTGATGATAATCTTTTGTTCGATAATAAGGTAGCCAACAAAGGGTAGAGAGTTCACTTGGCTACAGTGGTATTATAACTTGTCCGATACCTCTATAATACAAACCACTTATTTCACACAGATCGCTTTTTCCTAAAGAGACCAACATTCTTCAAACTTCGGTCTCTAAATAGCCTGTATTTTTGTTTTGTGTTTATTCAGGTCATTGTTGTGCCTTGGGATTACCGCATTCCAAAGATACGGATCAGTACACGGCAAGTTGACAGCTTGCGAGATCACAGGCACGTACATTATTTGTAAATGATGTAAATGAGTTTTTCCTTTCTCTCCTAATGGTAAGTAGCATGGTTTTCATGTTCCTTAACTGTGGTCTTCAAGCCATCCTGTCAGCTGCATCAGTGATATCCTCCATCCATTGATTACGCGTCATCATTTTTATGCCCCAGGCCCTCTCCCTGTTCTTCCTGTTACTAACCCCTAGTCACTGGCCACATGTACAGTTTTTTTACCCTTGTGGTCTCGAACTCGGTTATCCCAAACATTTCACTATCATTCTTCCTTGGATATTTCATTTTTGATAGCTCAAGAGGGAATGTTTATTTGAGTGAGGGCGCTTATTAGGAACGGGTGTTAATTTGTTTTTGAACCTATCCATTTGAATGTGGTACAATACTTAATGAAAAACCGCAGCTACCCTAACTCAAGAATATAAACAATGACAATGTGGGCTATGAGAGTCATAATGTTCTTATCAGTGTATTCTATGTCAATGGGGGCGCTTATTGCAAAGGGATGCTTATTGGAACAGGGGCGCTTATTGAAGAAATGGCACTCAATAAAAACGGAGGCGCTTATTGGAATGAAGTTTGTTCATGACATTATAATATAGATAGGACCCTGCGCGTGCTCTGATTGGTCAAAAACCCATATTTTATCAGAGTATAAAGCATAGAAAAAGCATGTTTTAGTGTTTTTTCGCGTGTAAAATCTGTATCATAAAGCAAATGAAAAAGTCTGGGCCGTGTATTACACTGTGATAAAACACTCCGGACATTTGAGAACACCCGAGAAATGTAGAAAACACTCACCTGCAGCTCATGTTTTCTACATTTCCCTCGTGTTCTCAAATGCCCGTCATGTTTTATCACAGTGTAATACACGGCTTAGGCTTCTTTATTTGTTAAATAAAGCACATAGTGACATCGCTGTTATGTAGGGTTGATTGTTTTACATTTTAATGAACTGCGGCAGACATTAGATGCACAGTGTACAAGTATCTCTGGAAACTAAGGCAGGGTAACTAAGTAACCCTTGACATTGTTCAATGCACACAGGATCGTAGTGCGGATTGATTTTTGGGAGGTTGACTCTGTGTACCCAAGCGGCCATTTTGTTCGTTCCTTGGGTCCCATTGGTGATCTAGAAACAGAAGTTCAAGCGCTGATGGTAGAGCACTCGTTAGCGGCTCCCTCTTTCACAGAGGCTCAGCTCAAGGAGCTTCCCAGTAATACACCTGAGAACCCCTGGGTGATGTCAGATGAGGAAATAATAAAACGACGTGATTTACGGTGAGGTTTGCTGGGTTATATCAGGTACGGTCTTGTGGGATTATCAACGACCTTTGTACATAGCTTGTGCTGCTCAAAAATAATCCCTTTGTTTGTTTTTGTTCACGACTTTGTAGAAAATCACACTTGATCTTTAGCATTGATCCAAAAGGATGCGAGGATGTCGACGACACTCTATCAGTAAGGTAAACTTTCTTCACAGATGAGAAAAATTGCTGAAAAATGATAGTTAATGTTTTTATTCACTAGACGCTAACTTTACTCATACTTTGTACTGCAAACAGCACTCGTTTGTCTCGTCACTTTCTTTTGTTAGCAGCATACTGTAACCTTACTGAACGTTAAGCGAGGTTGTTGAAGGCTCTATCCATATATAATCAGTAAAACGCGTTTATCCGACGTTTTGTGATTTCTCATTGTTACCAGATCATTGAAACGTGGCCAGATAGAGCTTGGTGTTCATATAGCAGATGTATCTCACTTTGTTAGACCAGGCTCACTAACAGACACTGAAGCCAAAACAAGGTACATCTATATGTAGTGTTATACCTTACCGTTTGCAGTGTGCACGCATCCGCATGCTGGTTCATTGTGTGTGCAGTGAAGTATACGTTGCCGGGGGAAGGGGATGCTCATTGGAAAATTTGTGTTTAACCTCTGAGCGTGACCCGAGCTTTATTTGACCCCTAAAAGATACCACTTTGAAGCAGACAGACAAGTATGGGCTACAATGATTTTAATGATGCTTAAGACATTGTTCTCGAATGCTTTCTATAAAAGGAAGATTTTAAAAGCAACGTTATAAAAGTCTACTAGTTATTTTTTTGAGTGCAACCCTAAAAGATACCTTGACGGCTAACAATTAGTGGCGTTTGGTCCTGAACACACTAAGTGAGACTAAAATCTTTGATTTACACCCTAAGAGAAACGACAAGCATCCCCGACCTTTTCAAATGGGAGTCGTCCCCCCCCCCCCCCCCTTCCCCCCCTCTGGTGTAACAAAATATGACAGTAGGGTTTCGTCCTGCATACACGTCACAAGCACATTATTTTGTGAACACTTGGTAATTTAGGACAGGTTTACTTTTTGCCGGTGACTCCTCTTTATTCCAACCCATACCTGGGCTGCTCTTTTTCTTTTTATGGTGAACGTAAACAAAAATTAAACCTTCAAATGCAGTTGCTCGAGAAAGTTACGGGTGACTTAAATAACAATACTGTGTGTCCACAGATCTTCTAATTCTTCCAACATTGTCAAAAGCGATTGAACGAATACAAAGAAATGACTGTGAACAAATTAATATAAGAAGTACATGTCGTTTAGATTAGTTGCGTGTAGTAAGTCACGGGCAACTATGCTGAGCACTTTTTTTCCCACCGGGGTCCGTTAGTTTCTACAAAAATTAAATTTAGTGAGAGTGCCGTTAGTGCAGTTCTCGTGAGTAACTTGTTACTTGTTTCTTTTTTTTTTTGACAGATCAACTACAGTATATCTGGCCGACCGAAGGTTTGACATGTTACCAGAGGTGCTTAGCGCTGACCTGTGCTCACTCATTGGAGGTGTCGACAGGTAACGCAATCCCTTTGTTGCTACCTGTATTTCTATAGCAAAACACCACAACATAGTTATAGTGAAGGCAAAGCAACTGCGTCGAATATAGCACGTAAATGACATAAAAAACATCACAGTAGTTAATCTTAATTACATTTTTTCCATACATTGCTTTTTTTATGTGCTTTGGTTTATGGACTGTGGTGTAGAGCTCAGTGAGTCCAATCTAAGCTGGAGGGACTTGCTGTGATTTGAGTGACTGCTCCCACACACCACTCGACCGGGAGATACACAGTATATGTAAACCAAAACGACTGTCATGACGTGGTCTTGATCATCACACAGAAAGTCTGAAAATATGCCACGAAGGCTAAAATCGAGCCAAAGTTTGCAAAAGATCTTTGGAACCAGGGTAACTTTGCAACTATATTTTTGTAAGAGTGGGTGTCTGAATAGGAGATTCAGTAATGTCAGGCAGATTATAATGGCTTATCCAGTATTCCATCGTTTGATTTTCTTTGGACAGATACGCTGTAAGTGTTCTTTGGGTTATGGATTCCGACTACAATGTTGTCAAGACTTGGTTTGGTAGAACTGTGATTCGGTCCTCCTACAAGCTTTTCTATGAGGTAAGGTATGTTTGAAGAATATTTATGATTGGGTCTGCTCGTTGAAAAACATACCTTTTGTCTTTCTTTAACTCGTCTTATTACCAAAAAAAACTAATAATCGTGTTCTTAGTGGCTGAATACATTTTAACGTGAGCAAGCTCTTGTGAAAACATCACTAAAAATTTCTTTAATGTAGAGGTCAGGGCTCCAGGCTCACTAAGCTCTCCTAAGTTAAAAATGTATCCTTGGCATTGATTCCAAACAACAGCCTTTTGTTTTTGAACAATACTTACGAGACATCTTTTAGAAACTAAAAGTCCTTTGTGAATCTGGCCCCAGGGCAAGAAGAAGTCGTTCGTCAATACATACATACATAAACTTTATTAATGTGTCTTTATATCTAGCCGATGGGGAAAAAAAACATCTACTAATTGGGGACACTTAGTATAATTAATAAACTACTATTTTCTAATGAACTATTAAAAAGCCTGACAATATAATTAACAATCCTGACAATCCTGCGTTTTGAAATTTTCATACAGTCGTACCTCCACTAACGGACACCACTTTACAATGGCCACCTCTCCACAACGGCTGCTTTCCTTTGTCCCCAAGGTGGCCGTTGTGGAGAGGTTCGAACGTATACTAGTTGTTTTTGTTGCTGCTTTTGTTGTTGTACAACCTTGCATCTAAAATAAGAACTTCTATTTTTATAGGCAGCGCAAGCCATTGCTGATGGAGAGACCAATGAGGAAGATCTCATTAAAGACATTCCGGAATTACAGAATGTTGAACGAGAGGCTGCATCAAAAAGGTTTGCTCCTGCCCGATGTAAATTATTAGAGATTAAAATGTAATAGCAGAAGTTAAATCCTTCTTACATTTAAAGCAACACTGAAGTGGCCTGAGGCTTATTCAGATTGATTGTCTTTTGGTACTAGATGACATTATAATGTAAATGATCAAGCATTTGTGGCACCTACTCCCAAAGCATTTCTCGTTCTCCCGCTTTTTTTTCTCAAAGAGCCTTCTATTTTTTAGGTTTTCATAAGAATTTCTAATAGCCTAGAAAGTTCTATATCGCCTGTTAATGAAAGCGATGTTGCACTGAGTAAACCTTTCTGTGAATTGGTGTTTGAACACCTTTAACGACTTCGTGCATTATTTCCAATGTGGTTTACTTTGTCTTGATTTTAAGGTTGTCCGAAATTCGTCAAACAGTATTGAAACTTATGGACATTGCAAGAGTGATTAAATCAAGAAGAACCGTCCACGGTAATACTATTTCTACTATAACTAGAATTGAAAAAAATACGAAAAAGAGAATAATAATTATGTTGCAATTTCTCCCTCCTTGAAAATATTGTTGTAGAGCCAAATATTGAGAAATTATGTTTTTACGAAAGCTCACTTTTGGCAAGCCAAGGTAAACCCACACATGCTGAACACTCAATTCTTGAACGCCACTGTTTTCCTCAGAAACATTTTATTCTAGAACTTTGTGTTTGGACGTTCACCTGTGTAAATGTTTATGTCGTTCTTACGACCTTGGCTTGCATTAAAAGCAGACGTGCAAGGAGACGTAGAAGCCCAGAAGATTAAAGATTAACTAACAGAGTCTCGATACCTCTTTTCTTTTGTATTACCGGTGAAGGTTCAATTTCCAATTAGACTTCGTGCTTATTTACAGGTGCACTAGAACTAGAAGGTGTAGAGGTGCAAGTCCAACTAGATGATAAAAAAGATATAAAGGATTTAATTCCTAAAAAGGTAAAAGGGAATAACTACAGTCGAACCATTTATGGGCAGTTCACATGGTCCCAGAGAAAACAGAATTCATACAAATGATACAATCTCTGCCTGTAATCCGGTCACTCAGCTCACTCAATTCGACAATTTTGGTGTCCGTATTAAAGAGGTTCGGCGGTCTTTACTTCTACTAGTGTCGTAACAAGGTGTAACATGAGAAGCGTGTTTATTTATTCCTGTACCTTTACTTTTGCCACTTTGGCACTTCGTCCATATTTCTACTCCTCCCTGGATAGGATTTTGGTCCATCGCAGGGTTACCCCCCAGCATTAATTTCGCTGGTACTCATGTATGTAGCTGGGTGTATAGAGGGACTGCGAGAGTGAAGAGTCTTGCCCAAGAACACAACACAATGTCCCCGGCCAGGGCTTGAACCCAGACCGCTCGATCAGGAGACGAGTACGCTAACCATGAGGCACCGCGCCTTCCCCCAAAAATTAATCTTTAAGAAAAATGATTATACAAAATCTATTATTCAAATTCAGTCGTGTTTCTTTTCAGCCCTTAGAAATTCATGAAACTGTGGCAGAGTGTATGATATTCGCCAATCACTGGGTAGCCAAGAAAATTGCTGAAGCTTTTCCTAGCGCAGCTCTGGTAAGATGTCCCCCTTGTTTAATTAATTAACCTTGCTAGAGGATTGACGTTTTAATCATGTGTTGAAGATACGTTTGAACAGTAGTTCATTAACAAGAATTTAATTGGTTCCTCTAGTTGCGTCATCACCCACTGCCAAGAAAACAGCACTTTGCAAACCTCATGCATTGTGCAGGCTCTAAAGGATTTTCTATCGACACAAGGTATACATTCACCCACAGGAAGATTGGTGGGTTAACTATAGTTCCCTCTCTACCTATCAGTACCTTCTTACCTACATACCTTACAACCTGTGTGCCTTCCATCTTGCTTAGTTCATTGATTACTTCCTTGCTTATTCATCACTGAAATCATACGGCTACTTAGTGTTAGAGGTAATATACCAAACACGAAAGGCCGTGTCTGACCACACCGACAAGAGAGTTGAAAATAAGACTTGCAGCGGAGTTTTTTTGACGAACTTTGAGGTGTTTGGAAATGTGGTCAAACACTGTCTTGAGTGTTTGATATATCTTCTCAATCGAAACTAATGCTAAGGAGAAAACGGAGAAATAAAATCGTAAAAATCTATGCTACTTAAGATCAGATATCCAAACACCTTCACGCTCATGATTTCCTTTGTTTAAACTTGATGAATTATTAATGAGTTTGAGAAGTACACGTAGAAATGGTGAATACTGTCAAAATTTTGGGTGTAAATGTACGTACTTCAAGTTCAGAAAGAAAATATGTCGGTTGAAGTAAAGATATACTATTCTACTCACCCACTTCATTAGTTTACTCACTTTTATCTTTTTGTTTACTATTTTAGCTCGAATAAATCTCTGGCTGACTCACTTGATGAATGTGTTGATCCTCAGGATCCTAACTTTAATAAGGTACCAACTTTGAACGTGTTTCCATCTTTAATGAGTTGCAGTACAATTTTGTTATCCATGCCAATTCTTACGTCTTGGGGCAGATATAGACAAAAGACGTAAAGAAAGTTGCTGGAATTAATGTTCGATAAAAGGTTACTTAACGTATGGTGACCAAGCTTGGGGCGGAGCCCTCTGTTGAGGAAAAATTGAAGCGTCAGGATGGGTGTTGGGAGTCTTTGAATGGAAATGAATGTACTGTAAGATGTTTTAGCCTGCTGGCACTTGTGACAATGATTAGGGTTTCATTTTTTTGTGTAGCTTATCCGTTCTCTTGCAACTCAAGCCATGTCAAATGCACTCTACTTCTCCACTGGCTCACTATCGCCGGAACATTTCTTCCACTATGGCCTTGCCTTGGATCACTACACGCATTTTACGTCACCGATTAGGAGATACGCTGATGTCATTGTAAGTGTGTGAGGTTGATTTTTTAAAATTGTATTGTTCTATTATTTTCTTTGGTCAGTGATGTACAAGTCGTCATCAACATCTCTTTACACGCCAGCAGACGCATTAGGCCTGAAAATTACTCTTTACAAATGCAAGCCAGCACAGAATCAAGAGAGCCTTTGTAGAGACTCAGTTTTTTTCTGATATCTCATGTCTATTTTGCGCATCCCTTTTTGACCGATCGCAAATCTCATTTCTGTAGGTAGAACTGCTAGCGCTATCCCGATGCATTCTGGGCCTGGTTCGTCAGGCGATCCTTGTCATTTATATGGGGGAAAAAACCTCTGGATTATATTAATTGAAATCGAATGGTTGTTAATATTCACAGGTTCACAGACTGTTAATCGACGCTGTTGAAAATGAAGACATTGCCGAGCTTCCAAACAACAAAGAACTTCAAGAGACGTGCCAGCATATTAACATCAAGCACAGGGTACGACGTCTTTTGTAAATGGACCTTGGCAAATTTTATCTAGAACTAATTTGTTTATTGCTCTGGGATTTTTTGCACTGATTGCTGGGTGAGTTCAGTTCGTGTCTCACATTGACACCCAGATCAATCGACGCTAATCTTAGATTGCACACAGCGTTGTTTTGTTCAATATCAGATTTGTGTATACAATCGTATGTAAATCTCAATTGATTGCACTTTTAGAGTGTGTTGTAAGATAATCTCCCGTTTATTCTTGTCCTTTAGGCTGCCCAGAACGCCCAGAAGGAATCCGTTGTTCTTTTTCAAAGCTTATTTTTCCAAGACTTACCCGAAGATGACGAGAGACGGAACTGTGACGCTGTTATCTTTAATCTTAGGGCAAATGGCGTCCTTGTGTTTGTTCCACGGTAAATATGAAGTGGCATAGTTTAAAAAAAAACATCAACTACCACACCTGAAAAAGAGCTTATTTAGAGGAGCTTCATTGTGTCATTTTATGCCATTTTTGCAATGTTTAGAAATAATCTTCAAATATAGGGAATCTCGAAATTGTGGAGGCGCGGTGGCCTCATGGTTAGTGCGCTCGTCTCCAGATCGAACGGTCTGGGTTCAAGCCTGGCCATGAGCATTGTGTTGTGCTCTTGGGCAAGACACTTTACACTCACAGTGCCTCTCTCCACCCAGGTGTATAAATGGGTACTGGCGAATTTAATGCTGCGGGGCGGAGTAGAAATACTCCCAGTTGCTTCATGCTTCAGGCCACTTGGCTCGTATGCAGACTTTCCCTTTACCTACCAAAATATGATAGGAATGGGAAAGAAACAAGAATGCTTAGAATTGGGGAAGATTAAGACGACCTTTTCAACGTGCGCCTTGCTGAAATAATTCCGTTCCCTTAGAGCGGTTTTCAATTGAGTTTCGAATAACCAAAACTAAAGTAGCTATCCTGGCCAATCACAAAAGACACAGATAATCCAGTAAACCAAACGAAACTCAAACCAAATGCATGTAACCGGAACAAAGCGCGGAAGAAATTGGGCGAGCGGGTCACGAATGGTTTTAACTTTACCTTTGATTGAATGCGAAAGTTGGGCGAGATTTTTTAACTATTCACAAAGCGAATTACTTCAACACTCAAGTGAAAAGCGCTCGATTGTAACTTATAATTATCAACACGTTCAGAACAGTTGTTGCCTGATCAGTCTGTGGACATATTATGCCAAACTCTTACAAGCGAGCTATGATCGTCACAAGTATTATTTTAGCAGCCGTTATTTCTTGCTTTCAGTTACGGTTTGAGAGGCCCAGTCTATCTCAAGGACAAAACAGGACAAGTAGTCACTACTCACGTAAAAGAGGATTCAGTTGTTTTCGGTCCAGGTTGGTATATCTGTCATTATAAAGCAACTCACTCAATCACAGTAATCACTCCGGCCTGAACGATTGTTAAAAGCTAAACATGACCCGAAACCAAAATATGCTTTGATGTTGCACAAAATTGGCTGAAAAGACTATACTTTTGGATCCGCAACGTTTTCTTTCCGAATACGGCTTCCGTCCACACGAATCCGGCGAATTCGGTAGCGAATCTGGATATTATTGCTACGTGTGAACGGGGAAATTTTAG
Source organism: Orbicella faveolata (assembly GCF_042242905.1). NCBI lineage: Eukaryota > Metazoa > Cnidaria > Anthozoa > Scleractinia > Merulinidae > Orbicella > Orbicella faveolata. Next base: position 17,366,633 of record NW_028301565.1, read on the forward strand.
AATCCGGAAAGAAAAAGTTGCGGATCCAAAAATATCCGGATACGTGTGAACGGGGCCTAAGAGAATAAATGCCTTTTTCCAGGGTCACTTTCTCGTCACGAGTATCACATGACGGTCAGGAATGGTGCTGGATCCTACGACTTTCGACTGTTTGATCATATTCAGGTTTGGTTAAACTTTTTTTTTACTTGTTGTTATTAATATTTATTTAATACCTGTCTGTTAGAACTCTGTGATTATTTCACTTTAAGGTACGAATATCTGTCGTCAAGTCACGTGCGCATGCTCAGTCACTGAGACTGGAACTGCTGTCTTTGGAAACGAGGCAGAGTCCTCCGCCGAGTGAAATGGCGTCCCAAGATGACGGTTCACATGCAATGAAAAGAAGTGAGCTTGTAAAGGTACATATACTGTTTGTGTTTGCTTCTGAGCAAAACAATATTTAAGATTATCAGCAATGCGGTAATGTTGAAGTTTTCTTGTCTATCAGGAGGTGAAGTCAAGTCGTGACGAACAGCAAAAAAGCGTTGGAACAGAAGGACTTGATGGCGACTTTGCCAAACTCAGATCAGAGTTCGGCCAAACCCATCAGAGTGTCAGCCTCTACTCTCTAATGGAGTTTTTCCGAGAAATGTCATTGCAAGATGATGATGTATAAATAGATGATCCAGGTTTCTTAATTCTCCAGGAATCCATGATATCTTAAAAGTCCTGGATATTTTGTTCCGGCAGTTTTCAGGACCTGACATCCTGGCAATCTGTAAATTTAATATCCATTACGGATCAAAAAAAAAAAAAAAAAACGAATGGTTAGTGGATATAATTTGCCAACTCTGGTAGAAGGAGATCTCACCGTCACGATTGCAACAAAGGATTTCTTGAGAGTTATTAGTGTGCCCATTCAGGGTCTGGAAATTGTCCTTTAACATAATGCAAACGCTGTGAGCACTGAACCTCGAACTAAGTTAAGGTTTTAGACAAGGGAATACAAACGCATATTGTCTTTGACAATTTAAATGTAATGTAACATACAATTACAAATGTAGTCACCACTGTGGTGCTAATTGGGAACATTGTGGGCGTGGAAACAAAAATTAAATTTCTGTTTATATTATAAATAGATCAAAAAACATTTTAAAGATTCCCAAACAGTCAGAGGCAAACAAGTTGGTTTTTGCACTGGCATGGATGAGGAGTAGTTCCTTAAAACTGCTGCTACTAGTCAAAATTGAGGACATGAACCCATGTTTTCACACCCAGCACCTTGACCATTCGGTTACGACGCAACTTCTCGATACATTTTGAGCCAAATAAGACGTAAATGTCAGCAACCAAGTTGCAATATTGAAATACGAAATACGTAGAGCAATTGTCATGTCAACTTATTTTCTAGATGCAGTGACTTTTGAGAATCATGTAAAACATATAACTTTTAAAATTATAACGAATCCTCAAGACCAAAGCAGAGTACCGTTAGTTTGCTCTCAGTTTATTTTATGTTACGTTAAGAACCATTGATTTGTAGAGAGGTTTGCTTTCCATTCTAACAATGAAGAATTTGGTTATTGCTACGCAGCGAAGCGATAAAGGATACTTATCTAGCGGGGATTGTATAGTGTTGCTCTGTGTTTACTATCTGTCTCGTTTTCATGTTTTTTTTTGGAAACACGAAAAAGAGATTCCACAAGGTTGCACTATCACAAGGCATCAACTGTAACTTGATATACCACTGTCACCTCGGGCATTTCTTTTCGAACGCTCTTCCAACGAAGGCTACGGACGAACTTCTAAAGACCACAGTAACAAATTCTTTATCTTAACGTTCTTCAGTAAAGAGCTTCAAGTTCTGAACACTGAAGTTCCAAATAATCGACGAATTCTTAAATGGTCTAAAGCTCCACGTGAATTTTTTTAAAGAAAGGAGACGGTCAGGAAAACTCTGTGTTTCGGTCAATAGTTTCTTAAAATAAAACAAAAGTGAAAAAAATTAAAACTAAAACGGGAAGGGGAGAAGAAAGTAAAAATAATTCCTGTGCCTTTGGGGACTTGGGAGATTGGACGTTCTAATATACAGAGGACTGAATTTGTTAAAAACTTCATGATATATTCAATGGGCAAAAATACGCTGGCACAGTATTTGTTCCAAACAAGCCAATCCCCCTCAGTGTTATCACGTATCCCTCAAGTTAAACTAAATGTTCTCTATACTATTGCGCAGCATTCAGTTTCTGTTAGAAATTACTAGTTAACTAAATATTTCGAAAGATGTGAAGAATTGTAATGCTGAGCATTGGATATAAAGGTTAAAAAGAGAGAAAAAGCTAGATTAATGGCCGAGTAAAGACAAACTTCTACCGCTTCAACATCTGTCGAGTGCGAAACCAACATAGGCCTTACAAGGTTTCCAGAATCCTTAAAAATGTTGCAGCTGTTATTGGACTACATTGGCCATGCATAACTTGCCCAGGTTAAACGTTGACAAAAGGACAGTGTAGTTTTTGTGGTCTAGACCATAATTCCTTTATTTAGCGTGTGTATTTATTTATATGTCAAGATGCATGCAAGAATACCGTATGGTAAAACTCTCGAAACAACGGCATGAATGCTTAAATTGGGGTTGTTCAACATCGACTTCTGAATGAGCATTGGAATATTGTGCTGCAAAGTAGCAGTGGCACCAAACAAATCCTGAATCACTACCGTATGCACTGTTTCCATTCGCCATACTTTGTTTACCCCAAATGCCATAATTGCCTGCGTCGATATTCTTGACCCAGGCCATCACTCATTTTCGATGATAAAACGTGTGCGTTACCTCGCCCTTGATTTTTTTCTGGATATTACGAAAAAGACTCGTCCAATAATTGTTCGATATGAGACGATCTTCGTATTACTTAATCCATTCGGATAGCTAATCCCTACGTTATGAGAACGTTACTAGGGGTCATGTTTTGTCTTGCTTTCAGTTGTTTCTCAACCTGGATATTAAACAAGATATGGATATCTAGGTGCTTTTGTACGAGGAAAAAAGAAGACATCTGGATTGTAAAAACATGCAAAAAACTCCCCTTATGTCATCCCACGCGTGGTCTAACGACCACTCTATTGATTTTGTCAATGCCAGTATAATTGTCAAAGGAAACTTCAGAGTTCAATAAACTTAGGAATCATGGCACAGTGCAAACGCTAACGAAGTCAACGAAGCAGACAATAACTCCGAGAAGTTGACAAAACAAACTCTTTTCTTTTAAATTAGGACATTTGTTCCTTATTTAACCATTTTTACATTTCCTATGCTTTCTTCTCGCATATATTTTTTTAATCGCGCTTTTTCGTTTTAGTTTTTATACTGGAAACCGAAAGCCTACGTTTTAGAATTCTTAACCATAGAACGTTTTTACGCAAGATAATTTGTAATTCTGGTTAATACACCATTTTTAATATGTAACCAAATTTCTGTTTGTTGCAGCCGCCAGTAGACAGCTGAGGTTTGGTGTACCCTTAGCTGAGAAAGGAGATTCCATTTTATATTTTACTACTGGTTACTTTTGTAAAGCTAGTGCTACTCTGTAACACGGTTTACTAAGTTACATATCATAAAACAAAAGTGGAATACAATTTAATGCCCAACGACTTCCATCCAATATAAAGTTTCCCTCGATCAATCAATTAGAAATCAGTTGGTATCAGTTGGAGTCAACCTTTGGTAATTATCCGCCGAACAGAATATTTTTTAATTAATCCAGCAACAGATTAATGAAGTGGTTTTTAAATTTCAGTTTTAGCGACACATTCTGTCGTGGCCAAACGCCCTGAAATATACATAGAGCAGTCTTCGTAGTTAACCTTCAACTTCATCTTCGCAAAAAAACGTGAGAAAACTGAGAACCTTGTATAACCAGCAATGAAACCTGGGTTGACCGAGACTGAAACCTTAGTTTTGATGAGTCAACTGAGGAAGCACCCGGTATGAAGCGGCACTTTTTAATAAGAAAGTCTCGTCAGCCTTAAAGGATTACTGGTACGTTTTCTGTGGGGCAAGTCAACTATTACTGAATTCATAGAAAACAAAACTTTGATCTAAATCACTTCCGCTCTTGATTCTCTTGATTCATATGATGACTGGATCAAGAACTGGGATGTTGATTAGATCAACAGAACTGGATTCAGCCTGGCAACAATTTTTGTTCAGTCAGTGCCTCGATACTCTTCAAGGCTCTCAAAGCGACTACACTCGTTGCCTCTGTATCTTCATTAAACGGGAGCCGTTGCCTTGAGCAACTACAACTACGAAGATTTTTGTTCAGGCAGTGATGCCTCGATACTCTTCAAGGATCTCAAAGTAACTACACTCGTTGCCTCTGCATCTTCATTAAACGGGAGCCGTTGCCTTTGACAACTACAGAGAAGCTTCTTAAGCGATGCTTGAAACTCAGGTATCTTGAAACAGTAAATAACTGGATTCAGAAACGAATTTGCGTACTGTGCTACAAAAGTGATTTGTACTCTGAATGAGTACATATTTTGGAGGTAGTCTCTAAGAGCAAGACTGATACCAGAAGGCAGACAGGTAAAAACTGAAAAGGCTGTCACGATAAAAAGAGTTTTGGCAAGTTTTCTGTCTTGTTCCATGGACCTGCAAGTATTGCTACGAAACCGGTTACTGCGTTTGATTGAGAACCAAATCGTCAGGTACGTGCCAGTGATAACCAAGACGGAGCAGATGAGGGTGATGGCCATCAGATAACTAAATCCATCCTGGCTTTTTGTGCGATAAAGATCAATGATCACATTTACGACTCCATTGAAGCAAGCTAAGAGCCAAACGATTCCAACAGAAAGGTGGTAGTACCATGTCTTAACAGTTCTATGGCGAAATGGCCACAACATTGCGAGCATTCTTTCCAGTGAAATAAGAGCCAATGACAATATTGAAGATGTTACTCCAACAGTATCAAGGAACACGCCTATTTTTACTACAGTGTTAATAACAAGGATTGGTGCTGCGCTGGAGATGTGAAGAAACAGGAAAAGGCTGATTGATATTCCCACTAAAAAGTCAGCAACTGCTAGATTGATGAGAAGATAGCTGGAGCGCTTCATTCGTTTCCGAATGCTCCAGAAGATGTGGATCGTGACAGCGTTCCCAGTGAGTATCAAAACTGCTTCACAGATGTATGTTATCAACCACGGAACTCCTTTAAACAAGTGGAACACTTCAGGGCTTGTGCCGTTCATTGTCAGTCCAGACCTGGGTATAGGGAAAGGCAAAAGAGACCGATTTTCTTAACAGTTTCTCATTAGTATGAATGGGGAAACCGTGCGCAAAACACTACGGCAACGACAACGAACCAAACAAAAGGCTTAATAAGCAGAACAGTGATGAATTTTCACTCGCATTATGCGCTTTTGTACATTTCCTAGCGGCGTCCGTTGCAAATCAATAGCGTGAAATTACTAATTTCCAATTTTTTTGTTAAACGTGAATCACTACGACTAATTTTCATATCTCTAATTAAGACCGAACGCATTCACAGCATATTCAGTAGGGGCAAGATTTTATACAGACAGGCACACTAAAGAGATCTAGATTACTGCAAAATCCTGAAGAAAAATATTAATACTTTATCTAATAGCGTCGTCCCCGCCGTCGCAGTCGCATACGCGTGAGGTCCCTAATTAAACGTATACTTTAGGTGATCGTCCTTCCACCAGCTTTAACCATGCAAGCACTCTTTAAGAGCCCTTTCTTTAAAGACGGTCGTTTGAGAAGAGCCGTAAAGCAGTCAAAGTCGTCCTGAAAATTCTGAGTTGTCCTCAAAATGGTCAAAATGATGTCCGGCTCTTCAGTATTTTGGGCCACAAAAATTTCCTATTCTCCCGAAATAGGGTTTATCAGGCTTTGACCACTTTTAAATAGTCGGAATTAAGTCGACTTCGGCGTAAACCTGAGTCAACTGCAGTTGTATCGCATCGAATGTGCTTGCAAGAAGACGATGACGATAAAAATCAACGATGGAAAGGAACGACGTGTCATTTTCAAGTTAATAAAAAAAAACGAATGAAATTAGCATATATGGGTAAATTTAAAACAGGAATGAAAAAAGCTGTAGAATATGTCAATTCTAAGCGTTGCAAGATAAAAATGACAAAAACTTCCAAAAATATATGCAAAGACCTTAATTAAGACAAAAGTAACTTGATATTTTCCCGTACCTTCGTATATGGAAGCTCTACGTACTCCTCGAATTTTTTCTTTTTTTTTTTAGAAATTCAGAGGGTATCTTTCAGGAGTCTGTTTTTGTAGACAATGAACTGAATGTTTGAAAAGAAATAATTTAACATTGAACGAACTTTTAAATAAAATAAATGTAAACTATATCATAATTCTTGAATCTGATTGGTTAGTAACACAGCATTACGTCATAATGAATTAACTGCACAGTACTCGTCATTAGCCCATGCTATAACATGATAGTTACATTTGAAAGAGTTCCCGCATTTTATCTTTTCGTTTGCCAAAACATTAAACGATGACTGTTCTTCTCCTTTTCATAGCGTTTTTTTTTTTTTGGCACAGTGTCAATTTATTGAAAACAGGACCCCGTGTCGTCGACTTTTGTACAAACCCATAATAGCAACTAAGAAATAGGTGTCCCACTTTGTAGTAATTTTCTTCATCACTTGTGTCTGTCGCCATCGTCTCATATCGGATTATCCAAATGCATAGTGTCGATTTATTGGAAACAGGACCCCCGTGTTGTCGACTTTTGTACCTATTTTTCTTCCTTTTTAATTAAGAACCAGTATTCCACTTTGTAGTAATAATTTTCCTCATCATTCAGGTCTGTCGCCATCATATGTTATTGGATTTATTCCAATGAGATGCATCTTTTGGTCATGATTAATTCTCTATTTGCAGTTTCCTTTTCGAAAAAAAATCTACAAAAATTACGAAATGTTTTTGAGAACTTGACCCATCCTGCTTGAAAGCGGCTTAAAGTCCATACAGTATCCAAGCACCAGGGCGCATTGAAAATGGATAAGGATGTGTCAATCATTTGAACAAGTTATCTGAGTCTGAAACAGATATCAGCCCAGCTGGAAAGCTTTTTTTTGCATTAAGCAGATTCTTTCAAATTGAACAATCCTCAGCTGGAGACATCCCATCAATGAGTAAAATCTCTTTTATTTATTCAAGACAGATTTCTTTAATCTTTGATGAACAAGTTCCAGTAACAAGTTTCGCATAACCATGATAACGCATACTAAACAGGTGCTGAAATTCGTGCAGTTTACCTGCGCTGCTAAGGTATATTGGGCGATTAATATTCTCTAAACTTTCTTTGAACGTGACTTTAGTAACACTTTAAACCAAAACTTGAGAGTAACGTTTGACGATTTAATTAAATTGAGCAACAATGTTTAAACGGTTGAACTGGATACATGACAAGATTTCTATCTAAGCCTTTAATACTGAATTAGCGATCAACACATTCTTTTTTTATTCAGTCCTTATAAATTAACGTAGATACTTTTATTGCGTAATTAAACAGTATTGACAACCCTTAAGGATCGCAAAGTAACTCCACTGGTTGTCTGTGATGATTCTTCAGCATTAAACGAGCGGCGTTCTAGTGAACGGCAACGGCAGAGAAGTTTTCTCAGTGATGCCTTAAACTCGGGCATTTTGAAACAGTAAACAGCGGGATTCAGAAACGAATTCGCGTATTGTAGTGCTATGGTGATTTGAGCCCTAAATGAATACACATGCTGAAGGAAGTTTTTAAATGCAATGCTAATACCATACGGCAAACAAGTAATGACTGACAAGGCTGTCACCAAACAAAGAGTCTTTGTGAGCTTTCTGCTTTGTTTTATCTGCCTGTGACTGTGTGCGTTGCTCGGTGTTTGGTCCCGTCTCGTTGTAATCCAAATGGCAGCATATGCAACAACTATGATTACAACTGAACAGATATATGTAGTCACCGTCAAAATACTATAAACATTGTCTGCTTTCGTGGTATCTGGATCAAGATGTAAGTTTGAAAACATATTTAAAGCTGAAACAAGCCAAATGAACCCAATGGAAACGTGATAGTACCAAGCATTTAAAAGTCGATGGCGAAAAGGCCATAAAATTGCCAGCATTCGCTCCAGAGAAATCAAGGCCATCGATAGCACCGAAGATATCGTTCCGATGAGATCTACCATCGTTGCCATTGTAACCATACCAGGACTAACATCTCGTTCCAACATTTCTGCAATGGCTTCCCAGAGGAAAAGCGTGATTGCAATTCCCACTGAAGCGTCAGCAACTGCAAGATTAATTAGCAGGTAGCTGGTGCGCTTCAGTCGTTTTCGAATGTTCCAGAAGATGTAAACGGTGATAGAGCTTCCAGTGAGTATCAAGACTGCTTCACAGATGTATACAACCAACCATGGAACTCCTTCAGACAAGGTATATTTAGAGATTTCGTGGCTTGTGTTGGCCATTCTCTACACATAGTTTAACATAAACAACAGTGCATGAATAAGGTTTTGACAACCCGTTTCTGACATCTCCATGTATATCACATGTAAAACATAATTGACGATTGAGTTATTACGACCTTTTTTTTTGGAAAAGTCTGCTTTGCCTTCAGGTTCACCACTTGCTATACAGTTGTGATATGCATGTCGTAAAACCAAACTAATCACTCTAGCCAATCATAGAGGACACACGCAATCCAGTGAACCAATCAAAACTCGAAATAGTATGCATGTAGGTAATTCGAAACGCGCGAAAAAGTGTGCGAATGAGTCAAGGTTTATATTGTGGCTTTGCTTGCAGTTGGGTGACAAAAGTGACGCGCGGTTTTTTGTCCAGTCGTGAAGCGAATAATGCGAAACCGGAACAAGTGCGAATTCCTTTCAACACTCGAGTAGCTCGAGTGAAAACCGTTGTATTGTGGCTTTAATTGCAGCATTTCATTATTTTGTTTACAAGAATTGTTAGATATGCCATCACACGTGATTCTACCAAGTTATTAACTCAGTGTTTCGTAAAACGAAAAAAGCAATTACCTAAATTTTCAAATGGTTACAAATTAGAATCTGAAACTCTGCGTGGGTTCCTTTTTAAAATTAATTCTGTTTGCCCTTCAAGCTGAACAGTTGATGAAGATATCTGTATCAAGTGAGCAAGATAACGTCAAGAAGTTCGTATATTTTACCAGACACAACCCGAGATGTCGTTACATTGAGCTCGTGCAAAAACAATTCTGTCCTATCCCCAGCGTGGTTCTAAACAGCTGGCTGTTTCTTCACTGCTTGCAGTAAAAAAAAAATTGATTACCATGAAAATGGCTGATTGATATTCCCACTACGGAGCTTCCCACCCCAGGCGCAGCCGTGGTTACTTTTGTCAGTAACATCAATAATAACCCGTATAAAACTGGAGATTTCTGGTTCTAGCGTTAAATCCTTATTCGGTCTCTATTACACAGATATCGTCAAAACTTCTCGTGTGTCGGTAAAGACGTTTTGTATATTTTGGCAGAAAAGAGCGCCAATTTGTCTTTCTTGTCTTTGTTTGCTTTTTGACTGATTTTTTTCGAGCGGCCTTCTCTCTTTTAACGAGGATGCCTGCGATCCTCTTCTTCATATTTGGGCAAAAGCAATTTCTGTCACATCTCCAGCGTGGTTCTAAACAGCTGGCTCTTAAAACAATCAGAATCCCATGAAAAAGTCTCATTGATATTCCCACCATGAGCTTCCCACCACAAGCGCAGCCACTTACTTAGTCATTCGCGCTTTTGTCCTCACCATCTTAAACTAGCTGTGCTTCCCGTTTCAACCGAAAAATCCTGGCATTATATGTTCATTCAGTTTCTATTTCACGTGTATCGTGAAGGGAACGTTTCGATATTACCCCTTTCCCCTCCCCCTCTCACCTTGTTTTTTTCGGGTCAGTAGTAAAGAAACTGTGTTTCGCTACATAAGAATTTTGATAAATAGAAATAAGATAATTATTGGCGCCACTGCCACCACCGTAAATCAGGACAGTTTCTTTTAAATAACGTTTTAAATTTTTGTTATAATAAAGTTTCAATATTTAAATCAGTAAAACTGATTTGAATATATACCATACTTGTTTTCTGCTTTATTTTAGGGATGGGCGCACTTATAAATCTACATACATTACTAAATATATGTTCCACACCACAGACAATTTCGGCTGTTGGATTTCTCTTGTATAATAGGTGAATTATATTATGTTTCCCCAGTGCCGATGTACTGATTTTCACCAATTTGACAAGAAACAAAAAAAATCTTTGCGTGAGAAGTTACCAGTATTTCGCTCTGAACAAAAATCCAAAATAAAAACACGGTCTACATCATTGTATCCAAGGACAAAATATTCTTTTAATATTCACTCCATGTCTACTCCATCGAGTTTACTAAATGTCAGTGTACATCAACCTCTATTAACGTTCGACAACCCATTTTCTCTTTCTTATTTACAGCAACTTGCTCCTCGTTCACTTCATTAGCAAAATTGTTTTCAGTTCGTTTCAAGGTTGGTGCTCTAAGTTCTTGCATTTCATTCTGTTCTACACATGGGGCTTTGCCTCGGTCAGTTTCGTTCCTCAACTGTTTATCTTCAACTTCCTCGATGTTGCTGTTATTTGCTAGGTTTGCATTCCTTTCCTCGATATTTTTATGTGGAATAATATCCTCCTCTGCTTTAGATTCGACTTTTTCCGCCGAAGACAACTTGCACAAGAACAATTTACGAACCATTCTCTTTAACCTAGCGCGGAACTGTGACAATTGTAACGTATAAATTAAAACGTTGACAGCGGTGTTAGCTGTTACGAGTACTCCACCTGAATTGCGAATGATATAATCCGTTTGAAAACTAATGGTTGGTTTTGCAATTGAATTAAACATAATATAGGTAAAACTTAGAAGATATGGAATTATAAAAGCGAACGTTATGGCAACAAGCATAAAAATCCCCTTACTCATTAAAATGCTTTTACGTTTATGGCGGCTATTGCTAAGCGACCGCCTGACAAACTGCAACTTTTGCCTGGCTTGTGTCATCACACAGATATTACAAAATATCAACACGATACTTGGCAAAATGAACTCCAGTACAGTGAAGCTAAGCATGGCCACTCTTGAAGTGAACACGGAGTTGTCAAATCTACACGTCGTTGTGAAATGAGTAGCGTTCAGGTCATATCGCACAATTTTGAAGTTAGCTACTGGAAGCAAAGTTATAAGAAAAGCTGAAAGCCAGGCAAAGGCTATCAATCTTTTAACTGTGGAAAAGGCGAATCGTCCACTAATCTCCCGCGAGGCGAAAAGCCTTTCGACATTTATAACGAGCAAGTTGTTTATAGTTACACAGGTAAACACAAAATATAAAAATCTTTCTATTTTACAATGCCAGTCCTTTTGAAATACGTCAGTGAACAATTGCAGGTAACACAAGGGAAGTGTTACAAGGGGACATGAAATATCAGAGATGACCAAACTACTGAGGTAGTAGTTGAGACGTATTGAGAATAACGTAAAATTTACGTTACGCCGAAATTGCCATTTGTTGTGCGTCTCTTTCAAATGAAAGGCGACAAGAACATTTCCAAAAAACCCAAGAACACACACAACTGCCATTGAAATGAAAATGCAATGTTTGGCAACTGGGTCTATTGGTGTGAGGAGGTGGATTCTTCCATTCTGCTCAGTGGCGTTCACAGTTTGTGATGAGCTTTGATTGTATCTGATGCTGGCTTCAGTATGAGCTGACTCTGTAGTTGTGTTAGGAAACATCATTCGCCTGCAACTGAAATAATCAGAAGGTACATGTACTGTAATATCAAATCTTATATTAAAGCATTGTTACAATATTATAGAAGCCCTGGCGCATTTAGTGGAAGCAATTAACCCACCCTGTTTGGAAGGTTCAATGCATACTACATCAAACCGAAATTTTCTTACTCCGTATGTATTTTTCAATTAGTATATCTCCACCGCCAGAAATCAATGCAGTGAAATTTAATTTCAAACACACTCACTTTAAATTAAGTTAAAATTTAAAAAAAATTGTTAAACGTACATATAGATATACGTAATTTTTCTTCATGTAAATCTAGAACGAGCGCACTTATAAACATCTACAATATTTCTACATTTATTGACAGATAATTTTGGCTGCTAAATTTTACTGCATATATTTTACTTTATTACGCCGTTCGCGTTGAGCCGTAATTTTCACTCAGGAACTTAACTTAAAAGAGAAAAAAGATTAACCAGCAAATATTATTATAGTTTTCAATCCATAAAAACAAAACAGGACTCCAACGGCACAGTCATCAGCAAACGCCCGTTGATGATTTATATAATATATAATGTATAACATAAAGTATAAAATATATAATATTTAATATATAATATAAACGTATTTTAGCTCAATATTGTTATTTACTTCGTTAGATTCAGAGTGAAACGTTATCATGGGAAACAAGCAATCACTTGAAACGCATGCAGTAAGCAAACGTTTTAACAAACAGAACACCAGATTTAAGCCAAAAATCAGCGTGTGAACGGACATTTTATAAGCAAATTTGCGCAAAACAAGGAATTTTCCTTTTTTCTTTGAAGTATACATTTCTCAAACTAACACAGTTTAATCTCTTGAAATTTTTTTAACTGAATATGTATGTGTAGGAGAGATGATTAAAGCCGGAAAGAAATTTTATCAGCGGAATTTACGAGTTGTTGAGTTTCTTCTACCCAAATCAGTATTTTATTATTCCAAAAACAGTAGGTATCGTATTCATATAGCATAAAATGACCAGCTGACATTGTAATGTTCTGGACATACAGTTCATTTACCTAAACAGTTTAATATTTTAAACACTTACAATTTCGTTTTACATTGTTTTTAAATTTTGTACCTGGTTCAGTTAGTGATGATTTTCAGGCCTGAAATGAACTCTTTAGGTGTGACCTAAAAATGAGTGGGATATTTCCAAGAACGTTTCTCTCTTTCTCAGCTGTTCTTCACAAAACGGCAACTAGTCGTAATTCTCCTCCTTTAGTTCTTGATTGGCTGAACTCGTCAGATATAACAAATATGGACGAAACAGGACGCCTGAATGAGTACATTAAAGCAAAACACCCAGTTGGTATGTCGTTTTCCTGTTTTTCAAGATCCTTTAAGGTTTTTTATTCACTGTAAACTAACCCAGTCTAGTCTGTTTGGATTCTTTGGCTGAAAATTTACGCGAGACAGAAATATATCAGAAAATAATTTTTTTCACCCGAAGTTAACTTTCCGAACATCGTAGGTAGCTTTCTTTTCGTATCGAAAACAACATTTTTAATCGGTTAGCAACGCAATGTTCTGGGCATGCACAAACAAACTCAGATTATCAACCACTCTGTAGTTATACAAAAAACTTAAACATTATTTACAATTTCTATTGCACTTTTACTGTAAATACCTGGTTAGTAATATTTTCAACCTTGAAATCAGCGCCAACGGTACGACCTGCAAATGTGTGGTACGTGTCAGCTCCAAGACCTTTTCATTAAAATCTCTTATTTTCTTGATAGGCTGAACTTCTCAGATCTAGCAAACGGATGGAGGAAACAAAGCTAATAACAGAACTTTGTCTCATACATCTCTATCCCATTGGTTAGAAGAAAACAACCCAAGGTAATTAACTAATATCAAAAACCAGCCCGTAACTCATATTAGGCTTCCCACGCCGATTACAACAATTTAAATTCCAGTCATGCGCCTTTTTTGAATATCATCTTTAATTCGTTGTTTTTGTCGCTTCAAACCGAAAATGTCTGGTTCCCACCGATCCAAAGGGAAATCATGCTTAAAGCGAGAAACAGGAGCATGCAATGGATGACGAAATTTAAGCAAAACACTAAGAACGTCGTTTTCCTTAACCTTTTATAGCTCTTAAAATGACTATTTCCGTTGGAGCAAACTGACATAGCTTAATTTAACGAAATGAATTTTATCACCCAAAATTTACAAGCTTTTGTGGCTTTCTCGAAATTTGTAGCGGGCCTTCTGTTCGTTACCAACTAAACATTTTTATATCTCTCAAGACAGTACAAATTATACTTCCTACACCAAAACAGGCCGGGTAAGTTAACAACACAATGTTCTGCAAACACAGTCCATAAATCAACACAATATATCAATCGTTGTATGCAGTTATGCATAATTTTAACGATAGCAATTTTTATTGCTTTTACAAATATTGTACCTGTTAGTGATGGCTTTTAACCCTGAAATCAGTGTTATAGCTGCGGCCTACAAATGACTGCTGTTTCCAAGAACTTTCCATTAAAATCTCAGTTGTAAACAAACCATTTCATAAGTGTACAAAATGGTAGTCCCCTTTTCATTGGCTAAACTCGTTAAAAGGAGCGAGCATGGAGGGAACAAAGATAAACACTGGACGTTGTCTCAATACATCCGTCCCATTGCTTAGTGGAAATTGAAAAGAAAACAAATCAAATGAAGCCACATACAAAGAGAGCCTTCCACGGACATTAGGCTTCCTAGGCCAAGCCCATTAACGCTTTTTTGCAACGCTATCTTTAGTTTGCTGTGTTTCTCTTAAACTGAAAATGGATGGTTACGGGAAGCATATTCATTCTTTTTTCACTTCTTTTGGATCGTGTAATAAACGTATAGAATTTTAATCTACCTATTTGTGGAATTTTGATATCGGTGATTATTTAACTGTCACTGCCCTAAATCATCAGTACAGTTAACTTAAGACCCTTAAAAACAATGAACACTAAGTGAAGAGAAAATTTATTTTAATATTCAGATTCCAACGAAATTTATAAAAATGTTTAATTTTCGTCTTGTGTTTCTGGAACGCACACAACTTTAAATAAACATGCATCGTTACCAAATGTGTTCCCTTATAATTTTAGAACTATGCAAAATGTGTATCGTAATTTTTTTCAGTCGGGATCTTGCCGGAAAAATTGCTGATGATCAGAAAAAGCTGAATTGTAACCGAAAACCAACAGCGCAGGCGGAATATTTGATTTATATATGACGCATTTTTAGCACTATTGTTTATTTAGTTCGTTACAATTTAATGAAACGTTATCATGGGAAACTGCTAAATACTTGAAATGCAGTGATGGAACCACTGACTTTAAAGCAAAAATTAAAGCAAAAAGCTCGGCGGCTGAATGAGGTATGTCATTTCCTTATTTTTTGAAACACAGTCTAGCCTGTTTAGATTCTTTAGCTGAATATTAACGCGACTGAAATGTTTAAGAAAAGAAATTTTATCACCCGAATTTACAAGCTGTTTTTAACTTTCCGCAGGTAGCCTTCTTTTCGTACCCAAAACAACATTTTCATCCGATGGGCAACGCAATGTTCGGGACACGCCATTTAAATATGGACCAAAACAAAATCATGTACACCAATAACTCTGTGTAATTATACATAATTTTTAACAATTAATTCCAACCTCTAATGCATTTGCAGCTGTTCTTAACCTTTGTAATGGGTATTTTCCTCTTATTTTCTTGATGGGTTGAACTAGTCAGAACTAGCCAACGGATGGCGAAAACAAAGGTAAACACTAGATGTTGTCTCATATATCTCTGTCCCATTGGTTGGTGGAAAGTGAAAAGAGAACAACGCAAGGAAACTGATGTAAAAAAAAACAACAGGAGCATGCAATGAAGAAATTTAAGCAAAAGACTAGGAACGTCGTTTTCCTTGATTTCTTTATCCTTCCAGAGCTTTTTAATGAACGAAAGAAATTTTATCACCCAAATTTACAAGCTGTTGTGGCTTTCTTGAAATTTGTAGCGGGCTTTCTGTTTGTTCCTAACTAAACATTTTTATATCTCTCAAAACAGTACAAATTAAACCTCCTAAACCAAAACAGGCCGGTTGAGTTAACAACACAATATTCTGCAAGCACAGCCAATTGAGCATCACAATTTATTAATCGCTCTGCAGTTACACAATTTTAAAGATAGCAATTTCTAATACATTTTTAAGTATTGAACCTGGTTAGTGATCGTTTTTAACCCTGAAATCAGTGCTATAGCTACAGCCTACAAACGGATGGTGGTTCTAAGAACTTTTCATTAAAATCCCTCAGTTGTAAACAACCCATTTCATAAGTGTTCAGAATGATAGCCGCCTTTTACTTTTGATTGGCTGAATGAAAAAAAAAAAAAAAAACTCGTCAAAAAGAGCGAATATGGAGGAAACAAAGATAAACACTGGCCGTTGTCTCAATACATCCGTCCCGTTGCTTGGCGGAAATTGAAAAGAAACAAATCAAAGGAAATCACATTCAAAGAGAGCCTTCAACGGACCTTAGGCTTTCTACGCCAAGCCCAACTACGCTTTTTGCAACACTACCTTTAATTCGCAGTGTTTCTCTTAAACCAAGTAAGCTACAATTGTAGGTTACGGAAGCATATTCGGTCTGTTTTTACGTCTTTTGAATCGTGTAATAATACTTGTGGAATTTTAATACCGGTGTATATTCAACTGCCACTGCCCTAAATTATCAGTACAGTTAACTTAAGTCCCTTACAAACAATGAACTTTAATAAAAAACAATCTTTATTTTAATGTTCAGATTCCTACTAAATTTATAAAAATGGATAATTTTCTTCTTGTTTTTCAGGAACGCGCACAAATTTAAATAAACCTGCATCATTGCTAAATGTGTTCGCAGAAAATTTTACTATATAGAGTGTGTAAAATGTTACTGACACGTGCATAATGTTTTTCAATCCGGGTCTTGCAGAAAGAAATGCCGTAAAGACAAATCTGAATTCTAACCGCAAATAAAGTCACCAGGGCAGGCCGGAATGTTGACCGGATTTATGAAAACCGTGTCAACGCTTCGCACCATAGCGCCCGTATGCACTTTTATTGTACATATAGCGAGAATTTTAGGCAATAAACCTTGCAAATAGAATTCTATATGTGCTATATTTGCACATGTGAAAAAAGCGATACGTCCAATCAGCGTTCTTCCCATGTGAATTTTAAGCACAATGTGTAAATTCTGTCCGTTACAATTTAATGAAACGTTATCACGAGAAACGGGTAAATACTTTAAATGCAGTGATGCAGTGTTTACGTTAAAACTAAAGCAAGAAACCTAGCGGCGGAATGAGGAAATTAATGCAACACATGGGTAAATCATTTCCCAATTTTTCAAGATCCTTCACGGCTGTTATTCATTATAAACAAACACAGTCTAGTCTGTTCGAGTTCTTTAGTTCTTTAGCTGAACATTAACGCAACAGAAATGTTTGAGAAAAGAAATTTGATCACCCGAATTTAAGAGTTGTTTTTAACTTTCCAAATATGGAAGGTTCTTTTCGCTCCCAAAACAACATTTTCAATTTACAACCGGTGAGCTACGCAATTTTCTGAACATGCACTTCATATATACCAAATCAAACTCATATATATCAATCACTCTATGCAATTAAACATAATTTTAACAATTAATTGGAACTTCTAATGCATTTGTGCAGTAAATATCCTACCTGGGCAGTGATGTTTTCAACGCTGAAATCAGCGCTATATGTGCGGCCTGCAAATGAGTGGTATATTTCCAAGACTGACTTTTCGTTAAAATCTCTCAGCTGTTCCTAGCCATTGTAATAGGTTCTACAGTATTTTCCTGTTTTATTTCTTGATTCCCTGAGCTCGTCAGAAATAGCAAAGATCGAAAAACAAAGCTAAACACTTGACACCTGACACATGAGTCTGACGCACTGGTTGTTGGAAACTGGAAAGTGGAAAAACAAACAGTGAAGGAACAGCCCGCAACTCATATTACGTTTCCCACGACGATTCAAATCATTAAAATTGGAGTGAAGTGCGCTCTTTTAAAGGCAGAGCTCCTGTGCGTCGAAGGTGAGCAAGCGAAGCCCCTTACCTTAGAAAATTTGGTAACCCATCGATCTAAAAAATTTTGGTTGTCACGTGACTGTCCATAAGTCCGTCCGTACGTCCCTACGCCTAGCCCAGTACCCTGAAAAATAAGAGAGTAGCACCATTGCCTTTGATATTGAACATCCGTGTTATGGTTAATTGACAGCTGTCAAAACAAGGTATCCGCTGACCAATATCATGTGACCATAAGAAGGATAGAGAACGTACTAAGGCAAAATTTCGGCACAAATTAACACCGGGCACGCTGTTGACTTTTCCGACTTATTCTGTGCATAATCATCTCTTAGAAAGTCCCTGATGATAAGTATATTGCGTACGCAATTTATACAATCTTGGTTACACTTATTGGGTATAGTTTGTTAAAATTTATCTTGAA
>NW_028301565.1:17390000-17402500 GCF_042242905.1 Orbicella faveolata
ATCAAACAATGAAATTCGAGAGTTCCTTTAGGCCCATTTTCATAATTTGCATATGAAATGTTTCAATGTTTTGAAAATAAACTGAATTCATAAAAGCTCCCTAATTTATCCATTACACTTGGACTTATTTTAGAAAAAGCAAATAAACTGTTGAATGTAATTGTTAACAGCTATCGAATTGCGATTTACGTTTTTTATACTTAGAAGCACGTACTCCTCCAGGATCACTTCCAAAAATATGCTAAGAAACATAATTCACGAGGCGCAAGACATGAAAATGAATCTCAAGTAGCAAAAATCGTAGTAGAAACTGCTCATTAAATACAAGATGATTTATTGATCAAGTTGAGTCTCAAGCGTTTCAATGGCATTGCAGAGGCATGTAACGAGATACTAGCAGCTCTTTCTTGGCTACCTCTATGTTGTTTTGTCACCTATTCAAAAAGCAGAAACAAAGCTCTGCAATCCCACCTAAACGTAAAAATGAAGTAACTACACTAAAGAAACGTCGTGGAAGAAGACTAGCGGCATGCAATCCAAAAGTCGCTATCTACATCACAAATGACCACATCGTGAGAAAAAATATTGCAATTTATTATTAATGCACTTCACCACGATGAACAACCACGACTTTTTTTAAGTCTGCCATATAGTTTGAGAAAC
This sequence comes from Orbicella faveolata, assembly GCF_042242905.1. Classification (NCBI taxonomy): domain Eukaryota; kingdom Metazoa; phylum Cnidaria; class Anthozoa; order Scleractinia; family Merulinidae; genus Orbicella; species Orbicella faveolata. Next base: position 17,390,664 of record NW_028301565.1, read on the forward strand.
CAGAATTTTAGCATTGTATCAGTCGAAATCACAACCCCCTCTGGATAGAAATCGGGCTTATATAATCGGTTGCTTTTACATCAGGCTCACCCAAACCTTCTCTTCGAACAGACGGTAGACTTTCAGAAAAGTCCTTCGTTTTGTTTATTTCTTACAAGATTCCGGAACGAGTGGTACAGCGCTCATTTCGTTCTGAGTCACTAAATTTTCCCTGTTGTAGGACCACAAAACAGGTCAGTCTTTTAAGCTCTTTCTTTATGTCCCTTTTGAACAAAGCATAAGCTAAAGGGTTAACAGCAGAGTTCAAAACTACAAGAAGTACTTGCACATGATCGTGATCACATAGTTTGTCACTGTGGTTCTTAAAGACTATTTGAAATCCACAACGTAAATGAACTGCGTAACACACAAGGAACACGCCTATCACAATAGCCATTATGTTAACTGCAGTCTTTTCTTGAGGTTTACGCAAAGCGTGATTGTTAAAACGTAGCTGTTTTGCCAGTAAACGCGCGGCTCGATCATGCTTGCAAAGCACGCTTAACATGGATGCAAAACAGAATATTAACATAAAAGATGGAAGGAACTCATAAAATATCATAACCAACCAAACGAAAATATCACTCATAACAGGTATTTTAAGACTAAGTAAGAGACATGATTCAACCGTAATGAAACTGATTGGGATTGCCCAAGATAGGAAGATAATTTCAATGACTCGGCGGCGCTTCATAAAAGTTAAGTATTTCAAAGGCTTAACGACGGCCATGTACCGGTCCAGAACCAGAGTGCACATATTCGTCACGGACGCATCCATAAAGAACCATCTCGTAAAATCTTTCCCATCAGCTGAAAACCCATCATCTGGGTGAGTCTCCTTAGGGTCCTGCTTGGATAAGAATAACGATGGCACAGCGGTCATCCCAACGCAGAAATCCGCCACTGCCAACGAAATAACAAACGCATTGGTTTTGGTGCGAAGCCGCCGTTTGCTGCCAACAAGGAAGATAATGAAGCCATTTCCAGTTATTGTCAGCATTGAAAGAAAATAGCCAAGAATCCAGAACCAGGTTTTCATTTTCTAATCAGTGGATATTTCGTGATCTTTTTTGTTCAAGACTAAGACACAAGCTGATTGATCCCCAACGTTTTTGAAAAACAACATATTCTTAAAACACCTGCTCGTCCTCCAGTTTCAATTAGAAGCTCTTTTCTTGACATCAATGTTCAGTCTGTCATATTATAGCTTTATTACACGTATATAAATTTAGCGACGCGACGGCAAGATGATGACACTTAAACAAGAGACCGGGTGAACTCCAGGACGCAGACTGATGGATAATATGTCAATGAGGCCTTATTATTCAATAATAATAATAATAATAATAATAATAATAATAATAATAATAATAATGGCATTTCGGGCAGTATATCCACAGGGTGGCTCTTCGCCTGCCCGATGCTAACTAAATTTACAATTGTAAAAAGATTAAAAGATATCTAAGAATTTATATCTATATGTAAACGAGATAAAATTGTGTTTTAAGATATGCTAAAATAAATAAATGAATAAATAAATAATTAAAATTATGCCAGGTGTTCTAAAGCTCTCTTAAAAATAATGTTTTCGGTGTCTTTACAAAATTTAATATAGTCTTGGCAGCACCTCACGTTGCTGGGCAACGTGTTAAATAAACTTGCAGTCTGGTCCTGTAGAGTATTATTAATTAAAGATCTCTCTAACTGAATGCTGTTACTAGATCTTAAGCATCTTTCGTGTTGAAATACATTAAGTTTTACTTTAGGCGAAACAACTGCGTAGGCAGAGCAGCTTCTCGCTTGCCCTCGTGAAAATCGGCTGATTCACCAAGAACCAGTTGAACTTGCCTAGGTTGACTTTCAAAAGCCAAATTTTACGACATTGATCTTAGCTCATTATATAGCTAAAGTTGTAATTTAAAATACTCTAACGACCGCGAGATATCGCGAAAAATTGCTTTGAGGAACTGGGAGTTAATGAATACCTAAAGGTATTATGATCCTAAATAAATGCGGAGCACCTAGTGGATTTTTCGCCGTAAACTTCATTCTTCCATTAAAAAAAGAAGTAAGAACTCGCCGCTAGTGAGACAAAAGTTTGTTTTCTCCGCCTGTTCTTCCCTTTCACTGGCTAGCACTTCGTTTGCTTTTCGCGTACCAAAATCCTTTGGGTTGGAACTCGCTTTCCCCGTTACTGCAAATCACTTTGACTACGACTCGGCGGTAAAATGATATTTCCAGTAAGTTTCGATGTGCTATTTCTCCAAAGAGCCTTTGCGAGATCTCACTGAGCTGAGTTGTATTTCATTGGTCGGCTGCAGCACCGCAGAGAAACCCACTTTGATGAGGTCTGTTAAGCTTTTAAAACATTAGGAGCTGAAAACGCAGGCTTTACATAAAATATAATATAGATAGATTTGCAGCGTTAGATTATTTGGTCAAAGACATTATCTACACATCGCTCTAGTTTACCTTTTGAGCACTTTAGTAGCTGATGAAATCGAATTAATAGCGTTTGTAGATTTGACAGACAGATGTTTTTCAGAAATTTGGCCAAAATATTCCTCGATTATCGATAGGCTAAAGTGTTTTTTTTTTCTTTCAGGCTTTTTCGCACCTACTTAGTTGCGCATTTAACTGCGACAGTCTTTCTTCTAATTACATTATTCCGCTCTTCAAATGTATGAATTTCATATATCCTATTTCAAATACGCCAAATAAGTGTGTCTGGCTTTTTGATTTTTTCTTTTTTAATTTTCCTAATGTAGTTTTCCTCCTACGCTTTCTCGAGTGACTAAGATCAACAACACATTCTAAATGGATTTCCTCAGCAACTAATAAGAATATCGACAAATGTTCGCATGCTTTTGTTGTCCATCACCTGCTGATTGACACTGCGAAATTTATTTGGTCGTTCGAACTCAAAAGCAGGTTATTCGGTTTTCAGCAAACATTGTCCGTTTTATATTTAAAGGCTTTCGCACGCCAGCCACAAGATAAATCTTTTAAATGATTATTTCTTCTGATTCTACATTTTTTTTAGCTTTATGGTAATATGTGCTTCGCTGTGGTTTTATTATAAACGACGCGAGTACGAATAATTTTCAGGAGGACATCCCTGAGAGGATGGCATAACAGATCTTCGTGACTGAGAGTCTTCAAATCGAATCCCCTCGTCTGCATTTCCTGATCTTGCATTGATGTTATTACTCTCAAATGAAAGGGGAAATCTTGAAATTTTAGTTGTTTATAGAAGAGAGTGGTATAAGTACATGTTTTAAGGGAAGGAAAAGAAAAGAAATTGAAGCATATATATTCCCACAGTTCTCACCCCGTCCGATGGCAATGAATTGTTAATTCCAATGCAAAAACCCCGCACTCAAAGGGAGCCAAGAATCAACTCTTCCCCATTTTGAAAATTTTGTAAATTGTGGGATTCAGGTGATAGACACCAAAGCAATTTGCTTGTCACAAGCTATTTGGATAAGTGTACTGTTGAGTAACTCGTAGCCTTGCTCAAGAGACGATGATAGCTTATCGTTTCTTGCCTTACTTGATATACTGTTCTTCGGCCCTTGGCTTTGAGGATCCCGTTTCTGAAACAAAAGGACGTGCCTAATGTAACACCAGATTGCAAACAATGCACTAAAATTAATGCAAACATTACAATAGTTTTTGCGTCAAGTTCTTCTTTTCGATAAAAATGAGTATTGTAATAACAGCTGAGTGCTTCTTCACGGTGTATGGACAGAATCACGCAAACAGATATATATAAACCTACTCCACTCTTATCTCTCGTCTAATCTACGCCCACTCGCGTTCGCTGTTATATTTTAGAGGAAGTTTTCCCTGTCAGGGGAATAATAAAAAATCTTACTGATTTAAAATACAGCTCATATCTTCCTCAAAATAATCCTTGTGGTCCAGGACGGACCATAAAAAGTAGTAGTAGGTGTAGGAAGTAACACAGAGTCATGTGTGCAAGGTGAAATTGGACAAAAAAGCCATAAAAACTCCTGCATTGAAGTATAGATAACATATTTTCCCGTGGAGAAAAAAATATATTCACCCCGCACTTAAAGGGAGCCAACAACCAACTCATCTTCCGTTTGAAAACTTCGGAAATTGTGGGATATAGATGATTGACACCAAAGCAATTTGCTTGTTACATTCTATTTGAATAAGTATACTCTCGAGGAACTCATAACCTTCCTTGACACTGCATTTCTGCCCTTGGCATTGAGGACCCCGTTCCTGAAACAAAAGGACGTGCCTAATGTAAAACTCTAATGTAAGCACTCCCTGTGTTTGACATTAAATTTTTATTTACATTTACATTTACATTTACATTTACAACCAGATTGCAAAGAAAGCATTAGAATTGTTCGTAAAACGTTTTTCGCCAAGTTCTTCTTTTCGATAAAAATTCACGTTGTAGTATTTTAAATATTGCGTCTTCGAGGTGCATGAACCGAATCACGCAATCTGATACGTGTACTGGGAAATCTCTCAGTCGTCCAAGCGAGGAGGTGCGGAGGCTCTGGTCTCTGGGGCTTTTATTTCTTGGACTTCCGTCTTGCACGTTCTCCGTCTAACTTCTACTGCTTCTACCACTCAAGGAACTACTACTACTATTACTGCCACTACTACTGCTACTGCTACTGCTGCTGCTACTGCTACTGCTACTACTACTTCTACCACTACTACTGCTACTGCTACTGCTACTGCTACTAGAGGACTACTACCGCTTGACTGACAAATGCAAACGCACTTTTAAAATAGCCTTTCGGTAGCTATGTGTGGGCCACACGGGACGAACTGAGCTTTGAGGATTAAACATCTTTACAGGACACTAACCCAAACACTTTCACGCGACTTTCAGAAGCGAACTAAAAAGTTTTTGTGAATGACATGGTGAAAGTTCTTGAAACAAACCAAAAGTTCTTGAAAAAGAAAAAACAGCAAAAAGAACGTTTAGAGAACAAGAAACGTAAACAGAATCTTTCTGGGAGATTCAGACCACGGCCAGTGGACAAACCCAAACATGACCATCGATGGGGTATTGTTCGGGACTTACGAGTATTCTCGATAAGTAATATATCAAACACGAGAGACACTTTTTCATCGGGATGCCCAAACACCGAGAAGAGAGTTGAAAATACGACACGCAGCGGAGTATTTTTGACGAAATTCGAGGTGTTTGAATAGCCGATGAAACACTGTCTCGAGCGTTTGATATATCTTCTCAATCGAAACAAAGACTAAGGAGTAAACGGAGAAGTAAAATCGTCAAAATCTATAATTAAGACCGGATATCCAAACCTCCTTCACGGTTGTGATTTTCTTTGTTTTAACTTGATGAATTATTAATGAAGTCATAAGAATTAGACTTGAAGTCATAAGACTCACTGTGCAGACAGTCGGGCCTTAGAATCTAAAGACTAACGTAACTACAAAATGTTAAACAATCGGTGATCACGTACCAAAAATATGCAATTCTATACAAGTTTTTGAGCTTTGTAACATATCAACCGACACCACTCTCATCTACGATGCTCGCGTGCGCTCATTATATTCTAGAGCCAGTTTTCACTGAAAGGGAAATAATATAAATCTTAGAACCAAGCGTGCTATTTGGATTTAAAATACAGCTCGTATCTTCCTCAAAACCCTAACCCTAAGTCCCTGTGGTCCAAGATGGATCAAAAAAGAATTATGCGGGCAGATGTGGGAAATAATACAGGGTCGTGCGTGAGGAAATTGGACGAAAAACTCATAAAACAATTCTTACATTGAGGTGTAGAAAAGATATTTCACCATCAAGAAAAATTATTCAAGCATGAAATCTGCGTGTAAGTTTAAAATTTACCACCCCTTCATAACTTTCCTTATCTACCCTTTCTTAAATCCTTCTTTGCACGCTTTTTATGATCATTGTCATCACGATGATCGTTATCGTCATTTTCAACGTCATCACCATCGTCATCGTCAACATTAACGTCAACGTCGTCATCATCATCATTCTTTATTTATCAATGCGAGTATAAATATGGAAAGTTCAAGAGCTACTGTGAACCTGCCTCTAATTTATCAATTAAATAAGACAATTGTAAAAAGTTTATTATTTAAAAGGCCATTTGCGATAATAAGACTTAGTTTACGATATTTACACGAGCTGGAAGGAAAACTTTATCCATTAAAAAAATGGGTGATGAAATACTTATCATTATTACATGTTCCCTTAATGAACGTCATCTGGTGCCAGTAATACGACCTTGTTACTTGACGTTTTGAACTTCTTTTGAATTTACTAAGTTATCACACTGTCGTGTCTTGATAACCTACTTCGTTTGTATAACTTAAATAAAGAGAGATTTGAAAAATAAACACAACGGCTGGTCAGGATGGCCGAGCGGTCTAAGGCGCTGCGTTCAGGTCGCAGTCTACTCGTGTAGGCGTGGGTTCGAATCCCACTTCTGACAATTTTATTTTATTTTTCCTTCGAGATGTTTTAATTTTGACAAAGTCAGACTGAAATCGATGACAACACGTTAGCATCAAGAGAGCATAAAGGGTAACAGAGTACATCTCCCATATAGGCCTTATTCCTGAATCAATCCTTCTTAAGTTATTTTTAGCTCACTCCCGGCTTCCGAAATCCCAGCAGTGTCCAGAAACAGCTAATCCTATGACACGAACTTTACTTATATAGACATCCCAAGCGGCTGTGCACGCATTTTCGTCCTCAACGAAAACAACTAACGCACCTGGTAAATTTATCCGCGGGAGGACTAGATACCATGTCTAAAAATAATTTGACAGAGATTTCCTTGAGAATAAGGTCTATATGTGGGATAACCTCTCTCAGTCATCCTTCATCCTCCCTTGGTTAGCACTAATGCATGTTGTCACAATTTAAAGCAAGCTAAACGTTTTGGACATCTATTTGTCATTTAAGTTAACAAAGCTTGACGATAAATTACGCGACCTTCAGAAGCACGACCAAAACAGCTTCAAATTTTAGTGGGCCGTAGAGTATAATACGGCCCGCTAAATTGACCAATAACAGCGCGCGTAGTAACTGAGACATATGATAAGACTGCAAACAAAGAAATTCTTAGTTAGAACAACGAAGATAAGTTTTCCATAGCTTTTAAAAAAGGCTGAAAAGTGCTAAGAAGCCTATTAAACTAGTTAGACATATACGGAAAGAATGATAGTAAATGTTGGGAGAACTCAAAAGCATTTTTATCCGAGTAGTCTGTACTATAGACTGACTGAGTAATAGGTTATGTTACTTAGCAACACCTCAAATGAGAAACTGCGGACTCAGTCAATTTTCGGTGAGGTGACCTCGAGGTAGCCTCTCTGACAGTGAGTCGGAGTTATTTAGTCTTCCAAACTTTGATAGGAAGCTTGGCAACGTTTTGTTGTCTAAGAACCAATGTAAGCAGCTGAAAGAATAATTTGATTAGGACATTATTTCTGTTAATTCTTTCGATATGATTATGGAGGACAGAATTTCGCGTTTTAGCATGTTATGATAATCAGCTCTCTGCCAGCTGAGAAGGAGTAAACAACACAAGTCGTTAAGTGATCTTGTCCACACAAGAAAAGCAGCTGACGCTAATCGATTCTGGACGGGAACTTCATTATTATTTTTTTATTATTTAACCCAATGCTGAATTGTTTTTGCTTTTATTTTGCAGGTGTTACACATATCTGAAAATGAAAAGCACAGTTTCTTTTATATCACCGTAGAGTGTTATTGAGAAGAAAGGAGAAATATAAAATGACACTAAATTGGAGCATTGAGTGAACTTATTGGTTTACAATGTTTATTTATATCTTACAAGTGCGTAGGAAGAACGTAGGAAGAAGTGGCATAAAATGTCGAAAAAGGCCGGCTTAGTTTACAAATGCTGGTCTAGAATGACTTTTTTTTAAATTAAAGAACCCATTGAACTCCCCTTCTAGGGTTCAAAAATGCACTGACAACCTTGTTTGTAAGGTTAACATTAAACTTGAAAAGAAGCTGTTGCAGTTCACGTATCCTTCCACTTTATGCTACCTGTTCTGACTTTTAAAATTACTTATTTAACATGCAATTATGTTTTATACAGCATGCTTGAATTTCCCACAACTTGACTAAGTACGAAACTCTATTTGGCGTCTGTTTGGAAAAACTGGAAAGCGTGTTGGTGTGTTCGAGAGGTACACGAGCGAATTAGCGTGAATGAATTAAACGAGTCAGCTGCGCTTTTGTAAGATCACAAAACAGATGAGTCTTTTCAGTTCCTTCTTTATGTCTCTCTTAAAAACAGCATAAGCTAAAGGGTTAACGGCAGAGTTTAAAGCCACAATGAGCAAGTAGAGATGATAAACATTACATAGTTTGTCAATGTGGTCAGTAAAGACTATTTGAAAGTCACACTGCAACTTAGAACATAAAAAAACAAGGAACACGCCTATCACTATTGCCATTATGTTAATCGCTGTCTTTTCTTGAGGTTTGCATAGAACACGATTGTTAAAACGTAGCTGTTTTGCCAATAAACGCGCACCTCGTTTATGTTTGTAAAGAACCCTTAACATTGATGCAAAACAGAACATTAACATGAAACATGAAAGGAATTCGAAAATTATATACAGCCACATCAAAACATTAATTATCATTGTTGTTTTAAAACTAAGCAAGAGTGATAATTTAACTGTAATAAAACCAACTGGGATAGCCCAAGATAAGGAGATCAATTGAACTACGCGACGGCGCTTCATAAAAGTTAAGTATTTCAAAGGCTTAACGACGGCCATGTACCGGTCCAGAACCAGAGTGCACATATTCGTCACGGACGCATCCATGAAGAACCACGTTATAAAATGTTCCCAGTCAGTCGGTATCCGATCCTGTGAGTGAGTCTCTCTGTTGAAAAATAACAAGGGAACAGCGGTCATCCCAACACAGAAATCCGCCACTGCAAGTGAAACAACAAACGCGTTTGTTTTCGTTCGAAGCTGTCGTTTGCTACAAACGATGAAAATAATAAAGACATTTCCAGAAATCGTTAGAATTGATAGAAGCCATCCGAGAATCCAAAACCAGATCTCCATTTTATAACTTGGTGTTCATGATTTTGACTGTTAAGAAGCTTCTCAATACTTGTGTAAGATTAAATATTCATCCTAAAGGACCGTCTATGTTAACACCATCTGCTGTGTCGTCTCCTGATCAATGTTTCTGCTTTCATTAATTCATTTCTTTTCTTTAGCGTATTAAAATAGCAGTCTGTCTAATAACAAGATTAATATTAATTAGTTTTCATGTATCTGCCAAGGACAGCACAGGCTAAGGCAGAGATACAAAGAAAAAGATCACTAAGGTCTTCATAGTACGATTGAACTTCGAAGAGTATCTGCTAAGGGTTCTGACTTTTATATCCACAGCTTCAAAAATTTCGTTGGAGAATTGAAAGCGAAAAACCCGGACCAGCTGATCCTACTCAATAAAGTTATTGATGGGCATCTTGACAAAATTTTGTATTTTTGTACTGGGAACAAAACGGGGGAAGTTGTAGGCTTTCAGGCCTTTTTTGTTCGCCATTTAGACATCTTTGTTTATTTATTTATAGAGTAAAGGTTCAAGGTTTTCCGCCAAGAAACAAGACTAGATTATGAAATTTGAAAGTTTAGGATTTGTCAGAACTCAAGTTGGTCCAGCCTAATGGAAAGGCCGAGAAGGAGGCTCATCAATTTACATTTAGCCTGCGAACTGGCTCCCGGCGAAAGAAGGTGATAAGTTTCCCCAGTTGTTATCATTGTTGTTTTTCTACAAGGCTAACTGTTTTTGTTCCTTGACTTCAGATAGAGTTGATTTGTTATTGCTGTCGGAATTATTTCTGGTATTGGGTTAACCTTTGCTTTTGGCACTGGGTCAGTTGAGTTGTCAAAGTTATCTACAGACTACCGTGGGTTTTAAATTACAATGATAATCGATGGACCATTCTGGGTTGTTTTATCCTTGCTGGTGTGTTGATTAAAGTAATCAGTTTGTGCAGGTTTCAAACCTATTTGTGCCGCCATATTCAATGTGACAGGATTTTGCCACTGTGTCTAAAATTGTTTGTGTCGTAGGGTCAGCCATTTCATTCGAGTTCAAAATGACTTGTCTTTGTCGCTGAACTGTTAAGAATTTCTTCATGTGGGCTTCAACTGACATTATTTCTGTATTTTTTTGTTGTGCTGTCCATGTCCAATTTAACGAAATTTGAACGTAATCAGCCAATTAAAATCGTCTGTTCCAGTGGCTAGCAGTCTTGTTTCTAAAACATGATTGCTGGAATCATACACAAACTTAGAGTCTTTTGTTTAAAATCGTGCTGTGATTGGTTGAAAACCCTCAGACCCCTGTTGATGTTGTTACACTGTAAAGCGCTTTGAGATTTGCTGAGGGAAAATTTGGAAAGTCAGAGTTCCAAGTTTAAGTTTGTATTCCTGTCAGGATGTTATATTGCGTAGAGATGGTTTTTCCAAAGCTATTTCATTCTACTTGAAAGACGAGCTTATATGCACCAAATTCCTATTGGCTCAGTGACTGTTTCGAATGAAATGGCATTAATTGCCAACCTATTATGTCTGCTGCCTAAATAAAGGGATAAACTTCGAGGGAATTTACCCTCTGGGAAATTTTCAGCAAGAAATTACCTAGCTTTCATTCAGTAATTATAAAGGTTCCGCCCTAACGTTGTCCAATATCGTTTATTATAATAAAGTTTCCATATAACACGCGCTCTGATTGGCTGAAACAGCGTGCTTTATCAGTCAACAGAGCACGGATTGATGACAGTAAGCTGGCTTTCAAATTTTTGTTTCGGAATTTTGATAAATTTGACCCAAATTAAACATGCCCTGTGACTCAGACAAACGCAGATATGGCTCACGGACACCATTGTTAGCAACAGTAGTGTTAAGACTGCACTAAAATAACAAGTTTTGCTAGATTCCCGCCGACAAAACACGTAGCGAAATAAACAAATTCTCAATCTAACCAGTGCTTCGATAAAAGACATTATATTTGTTACGAAGGCAGTAACTATACTTACGAAGTAAAACAACGACAGAAAACAACAATTTAGCTGTCTCTGTTTACAACTGTAGCTCCTTTGAAATGTAACTCAGCATTTCGGATTTTCATCCGCAAGCTTTAAGTTCCTTGTTTCGTCATTTCAATTGGAAAAGTGCACGTTTTCATGAGCCACAATACCGCCGGATTCCTCTGGACTACAAACCTTTGCCTGCCTTTACCTTTACCGGATCCGTTACCGGATCCTTATTTAAAAATTAACTAAAAAGTGAACTTTGGAGGCATCGTTCTTCTCTCGAAAGCCGTTTGAGACTACTCGAAACTGAAGCTTAGCTGAAGTCCAGTTTGTGATTGACAGCTGTCGCTTCGTTTGCCAATAAAATTTGAATAATTCTAACAAGGATTGTGATTGGCTTATTTTAGCGTGCTTTATCAGAGAACAGAGCACGGCTGACGCCACTTTTACGCGTTTGGAAAATAAAGTTTGGTTTGAAAATTCAGCCGAATGCGCGGAGAAATTATTGGATTCCTTATCATAAAACAAATAAAGAAGCCTCGACTGTGGTCTGTTCTGTTCTAAAGCACTTAGGAATCGGTAGAGCACTCAAGAAGTAGGGAAGAACGTTCGACTAAGTCTCGTGTTTTCCCTTACAATTCTTCCGTGCTCTACCGCTTCCTGCGTGCTTTACAACAGAACAGAGTTCAGTCGAGGCTTCTT
>NW_028301565.1:17407500-17425000 GCF_042242905.1 Orbicella faveolata
GCTGTCATTTCCTGAACTAGGAGACGTTCAATAGTTTGTGTTCTTCCAATAAAGTACACTTTTAAGATCAAACAGTGAAATTCGAGAGTTCCTCTAGGCCAACTGAAAAATTTTACTTGTACCATTTTCGGTAACACATGCAGAAAACAGCAACGTTATCACAACCTAACTTAAAATATGGTTTGACACTTTAATAAATATTCTTAACTTTTAAAATTACTTATCCACACATTTAGAAGCCAGCATTGACTTCCTCTGGCTGGTTTGAAAAGAGAACGCCACCTCAAAAAGACAAGCGCGCGTTAAAGAGGCAAACAGAAATCCCACCCATGTGGCCATGTGTTGATCGTATACCAATGAAAGAGAGCACATCATGGTCGTTCATCTAGTCGACAGCCTAGCAGCATATTTTTTTATTATTAATCATTTCCAGCTACTGAAGAAAGCAAAAAGCCATTTTCTTAAAAATCAAGGGGTTGATATGCTGGCCTTTTTATTTTGGATCAAGGTTAACGTTTTCGTGTGTTTTATGTCAGCAGCTGTCAATAAGACAATAAAGACAGTAAAGTACACTTTTAAGATCAAACAATGAAATTCGAGAGTTCCTTTAGGCCCATTTTCATAATTTGCATATGAAATGTTTCAATGTTTTGAAAATAAACTGAATTCATAAAAGCTCCCTAATTTATCCATTACACTTGGACTTATGTTAGAAAAAGCAAATAAACTGTTGAATGTAATTGTTAACAGCTATCGAATTGCGATTTACGTTTTTTATACTTAGAAGCACGTACTCCTCCAGGATCACTTCCAAAAATATGCTAAGAAACATAATTCACGAGGCGCAAGACATGAAAATGAATCTCAAGTAGCAAAAATCGTAGTAGAAACTGCTCATTAAATACAAGATGATTTATTGATCAAGTTGAGTCTCAAGCGTTTCAATGGCATTGCAGAAGCATGTAACTAGATACTAGCAGCTCTCTCTTGGCTACCTTCTATGTTGTTTTGTCACCTATTCAAAAAGCAGAAACAAAGCTCTGCAATCCCACCTAAACGTAAAAATGAAGTAACTACACTAAAGAAACGTCGTGGAAAAAGACTAGCAGCATGCAATCCAAAAGTCGCTATCTACATCACAAATGACCACATCGTGAGAAAAAATATTGCAATTTATTATTAATGCACTTTACCACGATGAACAGCCACGACTTTTTTTAAGTCTGCCATATAGTTTGAGAAACCAGAATTTTAGTATTGTATCAGTCGAAATCACAACCCCCTCTGGATAGAAATCGGGCTTATATAATCGGTTGCTTTTACATCAGGCTCACCCAAACCTTCTCTTCGAACAGACGGTAGACTTTCAGAAAAGTTCTTCGTTTTGTTTATTTCTGACCCGTTATACCTCTCGCGACCTTTTCGCTCTCTCGGATCGGCCGCTTAGTGACCTTCGCACGGACGCTTCGCGGCCTAAAATCTCGCAGTTTGCTTCGCTCGCTTAGCTATTCTAACCGGAAACTCATGAGGTCGACTTGTGGCAAGTCTATACGGATGGTCACCTGAAAATTCCGCTGGCTAAACATAGGCACGTATTGCGCACCTATCAACACGCGTCATACATAATTAGCGCATCGCAGAACTTGATTGAATCCCTCAAATTCCACCATGCTTTTATGCCCCATGGCGGGCATGATGCTTTGCTGTCTCTTCATTAAAATTCCCTGGTTTTACTTCGCGGACTCCCCTCAAAACTTAGTTTAATGCGATGTGGTAATAGGTATACAGGGAGGAATTACTATTAACGCCACATTAAAAGCTGTCGGGTATGCGTTGTGCAATCGAACGCCATTGGGTTGAGTCTTCAGCCAATAATAATCAAATCAATCAGTCACGTGGATTATATTCATTAGGCAATAGATTGACAATAGAGCTTCCAATTGGTCTATTCCGAATCTGATTACAGTAAAGAAACTCATCTTGTGTGGCCTATGGGTCAGGATGGCCGAGCTGTCTAAGGCGCTGCGTTCAGGTCGCAGTCTACTCATGTAGGCGTGGGTTCGAATCCCACTCCTGACAAAATCCTTTTATTTTAAAAGGTAGTAGAAATCACATAGAAAAATGATGAAAAGAAATGTAAGAATTCAGTACTTGAATAAGTTTTTGATATTTCACTCACTTCTCTCTTTGATAATTTATTCTCACCTGCAAGATTAATGGACCAAGTTCGATGTATTAAAATTTAGCCTAACACAAGTTTGCGATACAATTATTAACCCTGGTTGCCAAAATTCGACAAAGATAACAGTTAGTATTTGTTATCATAAAACAAGCCCCTGCTGTAAGTGGAGATATAGGCTGAAACACAGAGACTATCTGGTGCAATCCTCGTAAAGAACGTCTCTCGCCAAGAACAATTGACGTTCTTTTCTGCGTTTCTAAAAGCAGACGTACTTGGCCTTAACCATTTCATTCATTATTTTACATTAAGTCTTATTGTTATGACTTGTAAAGTTCCTTATCTAAAATACCATTTTATGCCTTCTCTGCCTGCCCAAAAAATAGCACCATAATGCTTTCTGGCTGTTTACTCGGCAAAAATTGAGCGCACCAACTTAGATAGATCAGGATAATTGGCGAGCACATGGTTTGCTTGGACACGTGACCTACACAACCAGAGGGAGGTTAACGTAACTACCATTGGATCCTACCCCAGAATCAATGCAGTAACGAAAATGCAAGAAGAGAAGACATTAAAATTACATAAATGAATAAATAACAGCTATATTGAAGTGTCAATGTATTTAGTATTAACTACTAATTGGGGACACAACAAAAAAAAAAGTTAAAATTATTTGCAATTAAATAAGTAAAAAAAAAAGAAGTGTATATACAATCAATTCGCAAAAATGTATTTATAAGCAGTACATGAAAACAGTAGGCATGTTATAGGTAGTCTTTAAGAATTACAGAGGTTACAACAATTATTGTTGGTTTACAGAAAAGACGTGAGGTCTTTTTTCCTAATGTTCCTTTTGCATGATTCGATATTCAGAGAGCCTTTCAATTTATTATCTAGTTTCGACCATATGTGCAGTCCTTGATACCTTAGAGGATGTTTTCCATAGTTTATAGTATTAAAAGTAGGGATATCAAAATCACTATTTCTAAGTGAATAACTAGTGTTTCATATATGCGAGCAAATGTTTTATATATCTTGTAAATGTTTTAATATGCCAAAGGATAAGCAATGCAACTACATTTGACTTTTTACAAGATTCCGGAACGAGTGGCACAGCGCTCATTTCGTTCTGAGTCACTAAATTTTCCCCGTTGTAGGACCACAAAACAGGTCAGTCTTTTAAGCTCTTTCTTTATGTCCCTTTTGAACAAAGCATAAGCTAAAGGGTTAACAGCAGAGTTCAAAACTACAAGAAGTACTTGCACATGATCGTGATCACATATTTTGTCATTGTGGTTCTTAAAGATTATTTGAAAGCCACAGCGTAAATGAACTGCGTAACACACAAGGAACACGCCTATCACAATAGCCATTATGTTAACTGCAGTCTTTTCTTGAGGTTTACGCAAAGCGTGATTGTTAAAACGTAGCTGTTTTGCCAGTAAACGCGCAGCTCGATCATGCTTGCACAGAACGCTTACCATGGATGCAAAACAGAATATTAACATAAAAGATGGAAGGAACTCATAAAAAATCATAACCAACCAAACGAAAATATCACTCATAACAGGTATTTTAAGACTAAGTAAGAGACATGATTCAACCGTAATGAAACCGACTGGGATTGCCCAAGATAGGAAAATAATTTCAACGACTCGGCGGCGCTTCATAAAAGTTAAGTATTTCAAAGGCTTAACGACGGCCATGTACCGGTCCAGAACCAGAGTGCACATATTCGTCACGGACGCATCCATAAAGAACCATCTCGTAAAATCTTTCCCATCAGCTGAAAACCCATCATCTGGGTGAGTCTCCTTAGGGTCCTGCTTGGATAAGAATAACGATGGCACAGCGGTCATCCTAACGCAGAAATCCGCCACTGCCAACGAAATAACAAACGCATTGGTTTTGGTGCGAAGCCGCCGTTTGCTGCCAACAAGGAAGATAATGAAGCCATTTCCAGTTATTGTCAGCATTGAAAGAAAATAGCCAAGAATCCAGAACCAGGTTTTCATTTTCTAATCAGTGGATATTTCGTGATCTTTTTGTTCAAGACTGAGACACAAACTGATTGATTCCCAACGTTTTTGAAAAACAACATATTCTTAAAACACCTGCTCGTCCTCCAGTTTCAATTAGAAGCTCTTTTCTTGGCATCAATGTTCAGTCTGTGACATTATAGCTTTATTACACGAATATAAATTAGCGACGCGACGGCAAGGTGATGACACTTAAACAAGAGACCGGGTGAACTCCAGAACGCAGACTGATGGAAAATATGTCAATGAGGCCTTATTACTTTGGCGAAACAACTGCGTAGGCAGAACAGCTTATCGCTTGCCCTCGTGAAAATCGGCTGATTCACCAAGAACCAGTTGAACTTGCCTAGGTTGACTTTCAAAAGCCAAATTTTACGACATTGATCTTAGCTCATTATATAGCTAAAGTTGTAATTTAAAATACTCTAACGACCGCGAGATATCGCGAAAAATTGCTTTGAGGAACTGGGAGTTAATGAATACCTAAAGGTATTATGATCCTAAATAAATGCGGAGCACCTAGTGGATTTTTCGCCGTAAACTTCATTCTTCGATGAAAGAAAGAAGTAAGAACTCGCCGCTAGTGAGACAAAAGTTTGTTTTCTCCGCCTGTTCTTCCCTTTCACTGGCTAGCACTTCGTTTGCTTTTCGCGTACCAAAATCCTTTGGGTTGGAACTCGCTTTCCCCATTACTGCAAATCACTTTGACTACGACTCGGCGGCAAAATGATATTTCCAGTAAGTTTCGATGTGCTATTTCTCCAAAGAGCCTTTGCGAGATCTCACTGAGCTGAGTTGTATTTCATTGGTCGGCTGCAGCACCCCAAAGAAACCCACTTTGATGAGGTCTGTTAAGCTTTTAAAACATTAGGAGCTGAAAACGCAGGCTTTACATAAAATATAGAGAGAGAGAGAGAGAGAGAGAGAGAGAGAGAGAGAGAGAGAGAGAGAGAGAGAGAGAGATTTGCAGAGTTAGATTATTTGGTCGAAGACATTATCTACACATCGCTCTAGTTTACCCATTGAGCACTTTAGTAGCTGATGAAACCGAATTAATAGCGTTTGTAGATTTGACAGACGGATGTTTTTTCAGAAATGTGGCCAAAATATTCCTCGATTATTAATACGCTAAAGTGGTTTTTTTCTTTCAGGCTTTTTCGCACCTACTTAGTTGTGCATTAACTACGACAGTCTTTCTTCTAATTACATTATTCCGCTGTTCAAAGGTGTGAATTTCATATATCCTATTTCAAATACGCCAACTAAGTGTGTCGAGCTTTTTGATTTTTCCTTTTTTTAATTTTCCTAATGTAGTCTTCCTCCTACGCTTTCTCGAGTGACTAAGATCAGCAACACATTCTAAATGGATTTCCTCAGCAACTAATAAGAATATCGACAAATGTTCGCATGCTTTTGTTGTCCATCACCTGCTGATTGACACTGCGAAATTTATTTGGTCGTTAGTGCGAACTCGAAGGCAGGTAATTCGGTTTTACATTAAACGTTGTCAGTTTTATATTTAAAGGCTTTCGTACGCCAGCCATTAGATAAATCTTTTCAATGATTATTTCTTCTGATTCTACATTTTGTTGGCTTTATGGTGATATGTGCCTCTTTGTAGTTTTATCATAAACGACGCGAGTACGACCAATTTTCAGGAGGACATCCCTGAGAGGATGGCATAACAGATCTTCGTGACTGAGAGTCTTAAAATCGAATCCTCTCGTCTACATTTCCTGATCTTGTATTGATGTTATTCCTCTCAAATGAAAGGGGAAATCTTGACATTTTAGTTGTTTTTAGATGAGAGTGGTATAAGTACATGTATTAAGGGAAGGAAAAGAAAAGAAATTGAAGCAAATATATTCCCACAGTTCTCACGCCGTCGGATGGCAATGAATTTTTAATTCCAATGCAAAAACCCCGCATTCAAAGGGAACGAAGAATCGACTCTTCTCCATTTTGAAAATTTTGTAAATTGTGGGATTCAGGTGATAGACACCAAAGCAATTTGCTTGCCACAAGCTATTTGGATAAGTGTGCTGTTGAGTAACCCGTAGCCTTGCTCAAGAGACGATGATAGCTCATCGTTTCTTGCCTTACTTGATATACTGCTCTTCGGCCCTTGGCTTTGAGGATCCCGTTCCTGAAACAAAAGGACGTGCCCAATGTAAAACCAGATTGCAAACAATGCTCTAAAATTAATGCAAACATTACAATAGTTTTTGCGTCAAGTTCTTCTTTTCGATAAAAATGAGCATCGTAATAACAGCTGAGTGCTTCTTCACGATGCATGAGCTGAATCACGCAAACAGATATATATAAACCTACTCCACTCTTATCTCTCGTCTAATCTACGTCCGCTCGCGTTCGCTGTTACATTTTAGTGGAAGTTTTCCTTGTCAGGGGAATATTAAAAAATCTTACTGATTTAAAATACAGCTCATATCTTCCTTAAAATAATCCTTGTGGTCCAGGACGGATCATAAAAAGTAGTAGTAGGTGTAGGAAGTAACACAGAGTCATGTGTGCAAGGTGAAATTGGACAAAAAAGCCATAAAAATTCCTGAAGTGTAGATAACATATTTTCCCGTGGAGAAAAAAATATATTCACCCCGCGCTTAAAGGGAGCCAACAACCAACTCATCTCCCGTTTGAAAACTTCGGAAATTGTGGGATATAGATGATTGACACCAAAGCAATTTGCTTGTTACATTCTATTTGAATAAGTATACTCTCGAGGAACTCTTAACCTTCCTTGACACTGCATTTCTGCCCTTGGCATTGAGGATCCCGTTCCTAAAACAAAAGGACGTGCCTAATGTAAAACTCTAATGTAAGCACTCCCTGTGTTTGACATTAAATTTGCATTTACATTTACATTTACATTTACATTTACAACCAGATTGCAAAGAAAGCATTAGAATTGTTCATTAAACGTTTTTTTCCAAGTTCTTCTTTTCGATAAAAATTCACGTTGTAATATTTTAAATATTGCGTCTTCGAGGTGCATGAACCGAATCACGCAATCTGATATATATACTGGGAAATCTCTCAGTCGTCCAAGCGAGGAGGTGCGGAGGCTCTGGTCTCTGGGGCTTTTATTTCTTGGACTTCCGTCTTGCACGTTCTCCGTCTA
This sequence comes from Orbicella faveolata, assembly GCF_042242905.1. Lineage (NCBI taxonomy): Eukaryota > Metazoa > Cnidaria > Anthozoa > Scleractinia > Merulinidae > Orbicella > Orbicella faveolata. The sequence continues at coordinate 17,414,861 of NW_028301565.1, forward strand.
ACTTCTATTGCTTCTACCGACTCAAGGAACTACTACTACTATTACTGCCACTACTACTGCTGCTACTGCTACTGCTACTGCTGCTGCTGCTACTGCTACTGCTACTGCTACTGCTACTGCTACTGCTACTGCTACTGCTATTGCTACTGCTACTGCTACTGCTACTGCTACTGCTTCTGCTATTGCTACTGCTACTGCTACTGCTACTGCTACTGCTATTGCTACTGCTACTGCTACTGCTGCTGCTGCTACTGCTGCTGCTGCTGCTACTGCTACTGCTACTGCTGCTACTGCTACTGCTACTGCTACTGCTACTGCTATTGCTACTGCTACTGCTACTGCTACCACTACTACTGCTACTGCTACTGCTACTAGAGGACTACTACCGCTTGACTGACAAATACAAACGCACTTTTAAAATAGCCTATCGGTAGCTATGTGTGGGCCACACGAGACGAACTGAGCTTGGAGGATTAAACATCTTTACAGGACACTAACCCAAACACTTTCACGCGACTTTCAGAAGCGAACTAAAAAGTTCTTGTGAATGACATGGTGAAAGTTCTTGAAACAAACCATAAGTTCTTGAAAAAAAAAAAAAAAAACAGTAAAAAGAACGTTTAGAGAACAAGAAACGTAAACAGAATCTTTCTGGGAGATTCAGACCACGGCCAGTGGACAAACCCAAACATGACCATCGATGGGGTATTGTTCGGAGCTTACGAGTATTCTCGATAAGTAATATATCAAACACGAGAGACACTGTTTCATCGGGATGCCCAAACACCGAGAAGAGAGTTGAAAACACGACACGCAGCGGAGTATTTTTGACGAAATTCGAGGTGTTTGAATAGCCGCAGAAACACTGTCTCGAGTGTTTGATATATCTTCTCAATCGAAACAAAGACTAAGGAGTAAACGGAGAAGTAAAATCGTCAAAATCTATACTAATTAAGACCGGATATCCAAACCTCCTTCACGGTTGTGATTTTCTTTGTTTTAACTTGATGAATTATTAATGAAGTCATAAGAATTAGACTTGAAGTCATAAGACTCACTGTGCAGGCAGTCTGGCCTTAGGATCTAAAGACTAACGTAACTACAAAATGTTAAACAATCGGTGATCACGTACCAAAAATATGCAATTCTACACAAGTTTTTGAGCTTTGTAACATATCAACCGACACCACTCTCATCTACGATGCTCGCGTGCGCTCATTATATTCTAGAGCCAGTTTTCACTGAAAGGGAAATAATATAAATCTTAGAACCAAGCGTGCTATTTGGATTTAAAATACAGCTTGTATCTTCCCCAAAACCCTAACCCTAAGTCCCTGTGGTCCAAGACGGATCAAAAAAGAATTATGCGGGCAGGTGTGGGAAATAATACAGTGTCGTGCAAGAGGAAATTGGACGAAAAACAATTCTTGCATTGAAGTGTAGAACAGGTATTTCACCATCGAGAAAAATTTATTCAAGCATGAAATCTGCGTGTAAGTTTAAAATTTACCACCCCTTCATAACTTTCCTTATCTACCCTCTCTTAAACCTTCTTTGCACGCTTTTTATGATCATTATCACCACGATAATCGTTATCGTCATTTCAACGTCATCACCATCGTCATCGTCAACATTAACGTCAACGTCATCATCATCATCATCATTCTTTATTTATCAATGCGAGTATAAATATGGGAAATTCGTGAGCTACTGTTAACCTGCCTCTAATTTATCAATTAAATAAGACAACTGTAAAAAGGTTATTATTTAAAAGGCCATTTACGATAATAAGACTTAGTTTACGATATTTACACGAGCTGGAAGGAAAACTTTATCCATTAAAAAAATGTGTGATGAAAATAGTTGTCTATAAAATACTTATCACTATTACATGTAACACATGTTCCCTTAATGAACGTTATCTGGTGCCAGTAATATGGCCTTGTTACTTGACGTTTTGAACTTCTTTTGAATTTACTAAATTATCACACTGTCGTGTCTTGATAACCTACTTCGTTTGTATAACTTAAATAAAGGGAGATTTGAAAAAGAAACATAACGTCTGGTCAGGATGGTCGAGCGATCTAAGGCGCTGCGTTCAGGTCGCAGTCTACTCGTGTAGGCGTGGGTTTGAATCCCACTTCTGACAATTTTATTTTATTTTTCCTTCGAGATGTTTTAATTTTGACAAAGTCAGGCGAAATCGATGACAACACGTTAGCATCAAGAGAGCATAGAGGGTAACAGAGTACATCTCCCATATAGGTCTTATTCCTGAATCAATCCTTCTTAAGTTATTTTTAGCTCACTCCCGGCTTCCGAAATCCCAGCAGTGTCCAGAAACAGCTAATCCTATGACGCGAATTTTACTTATATAGACATCCCAAGCGGCTGTGCACACATTTTCGTCCTCAACGAAAACAACTAACGCACCTGGTAAATTTATCCGCGGGAGGACTAGATACCATGTCTAAAAATAATTTGACAGAGATTTCCTTGAGAATAAGGTCTATATGTGGGATAACCTCTCTCATCCTTCATCCTCCCTTGGTTAGCACTAATGCATGTTGTCAAAATTTAAAGCAAGTTAAACGTTTTGGACGTCTATTTGTCATTTAAGTTAACAAAGCTTGACGATAAATTACGCGACCTTCAGAAGCACGACCAAAACAGCTTCAAATTTTAGTGGGCCGTAGAGTATAATAAGGCCCGCTAAATTGACCAATAACAGCGCGCGTAGTAACTGAGACATATGATAAGACTGCAAACAAAGAAATTCTTAGTTAGAACAACGAATATAAGCCTTCCATAGCTTTTAAACAAGGCTGAAAAGTGCGAAGAAGCCTATTAAACTAGTTAGACATATACGGAAAGAATGATAGTAAATGTTGGGAGAACTCGAAAGCACTTTTATCCGAGTAGTCTGTACTATTGACTGACTGAGTAATAGGTTATGTTACTTAGCAACACCTCCAATGAGCAACTGCGGGCTCAGTCAATTTTCGGTGTGGTGACCTCGAGGTAGCCTCTCTGACAATTAGTCGGTGTTATTTAGTCTTCCAAACTTTGATAGGAAGCTTGGCAACGTTTTGTTGTCTAAGAACTAATGTAAGCAGCTGAAAGAGTGATTTGATTAGGACATTATTTCTGTTAACTCTTGCGATATGATTATGGAGGACAGAATTTCGCGTTTTAGCATGTTATGATAATCAGCTCTCTGCCAGCTGAGGAGGAGTAAACAACACAAGTCGTTAAGTGATCTTGTCCACACAAGAAAAGCAGCTGACGCTTCATTGTTATTTTTTTGCCGGTGTTACACATATCTGAATATGAAAAACACAGTTTCGTTTACATAACCGTAGAGTGTTGTTGAGAAGAAAGGAGAAAAACAAAATGACACTAAATTGGAGCATTAACTGAACTTATTGGTTTACAATGTTTATTTATATCTTACAAGTGCGTAGGAAGAACGTAGGAAGAAGTGCATAGAATGTCGAAAAAGACCGGCTTAGTTTACAAATGCTGGTCTAGAATGATTTTTTTTATATTAAAGAACCCATTGAACTCCTCTTCTAGTGTTCAAAAATGCACTGACAACCTTGTTTGTAAGGTTAACATTAAACTTGAAAAGAAGCTGTTGCAGTTCACGTATCCTTCCACTTTGTGCTACCTGTTCTGACTTTTAAAATTACTTATTTAACATGCAATTATGTTTTATACAGCATGCTTGAATTTCGCACAACTTGACTAAGTATGAAACTCTATTTGGCGTCTGTTTGGAAAAATTGGAAAACGTGTTGGTGTGTTCGAGAGGTACACGAGCGAATTAGCGTGAATGAATTAAACGAGTCAGCTGCGCTTTTGTAAGATCACAAAACAGATGAGTCTTTTCAGTTCCTTCTTTATGTCTCTCTTAAAAACAGCATAAGCTAAAGGGTTAACGGCAGAGTTTAAAGCCACAATGAGCAAGTAGAGATGATAAACATTACATAGCTTGTCAATGTAGTCAGTAAAGACTATTTGAAAGTCACACTGCAACTTAGAACATAAAAAAACAAGGAACACGCCTATCACTATTGCCATTATGTTAATCGCTGTCTTTTCCTGAGGTCTGCATAGAACACGATTGTTAAAACGTAGCTGTTTTGCCAATAAACGCGCACTTCGTTTATGTTTGAAAAGAACCCTTAACATTGATGCAAAACAGAACATTAACATGAAACATGAAAGGAATTCGGAAATTATATACAGCCACATCAAAACATTAATTATCATTGTTGTTTTCAAACTAAGCAAGAGTGATAATTTAACTGTAATAAAACCAACTGGGATTGCCCAAGATAATGAGATCAATTGAACTACGCGACGGCGCTTCATAAAAGTTAAGTATTTCAAAGACTTAACGACGGTCATGTACCGGTCCAGAACCAGAGTGCACATATTCGTCACGGACGCAACCATGAAGAAACACATTATAAAATGTTCCCAGTCAGTCGGTATCCGATCCTGTGAGTGAGTCTCTCTGTTGAAAAATAACAAGGGAACAGCGGTCATCCCAACACAGAAATCCGGCACTGCAAGTGAAACAACAAACGCGTTTGTTTTTGTTCGAAGCTGTCGTTTGCTACAAACGATGAAAATAATAAAGACATTTCCAGAAATCGTTAGAATTGATAGAAGCCATCCGAGAATCCAAAACCAGATCTCCATTTTATAACTTGGTGTTCATGATTTTGACTGTTAAGAAGCTTCTCAATACTTGTGTAAGATTAAATATTCATCCTAAAGGACCGTCTATGTTAACACCATCTGCTGTGTCGTCTCCTGATCAATGTTTCTGCTTTCATTAATTCATTTCTTTTCTTTAGCGTATTAAAATAGCAGTCTGTCTAATAACAAGATTAATATTAATTAGTTTTCATGTATCTGCCAAGGACAGCACAGGCTAAGGCAGAGATACAAAGAAAAAGATCACTAAGGTCTTCATAGTACGATTGAACTTCGAAGAGTATCTGCTAAGGGTTCTGACTTTTATATCCACAGCTTCAAAAATTTCGTTGGAGAATTGAAAGCGAAAAACCCGGACCAGCTGATCCTACTCAATAAAGTTATTGATGGGCATCTTGACAAAATTTTGTATTTTTGTACTGGGAACAAAACGGGGGAAGTTGTAGGCTTTCAGGCCTTTTTTGTTCGCCATTTAGACATCTTTGTTTATTTATTTATAGAGTAAAGGTTCAAGGTTTTCCGCCAAGAAACAAGACTAGATTATGAAATTTGAAAGTTTAGGATTTGTCAGAACTCAAGTTGGTCCAGCCTAATGGAAAGGCCGAGAAGGAGGCTCTTCAATTTACATTTAGCCTGCGAACTGGCTCCCGGCGAAAGAAGGTGATAAGTTTCCCCAGTTGTTATCATTGTTGTTGTTGTTGTTGTTTGATGTAGCTAGCTAGCAGGAATGGGACCGAGTTGTTTCCGGAGAGATTCGTGACTCGGCACCCTTCGTTCGGGTTCACAGCAGCCCGAACATATTCCGAAGTTACTTTTGATCCCAGACCTCACTCGGGCCGTGATTGAATTTTCAAGATGGCGGGAAAGGATGGTTGGAACGAGGAACGTGGGCGAAATTCAGGTAACTTTTATCATTTATCAGTAAAATTTAAAAACTCTCTCTGGCTAAAAACATTTTAAAACGCAAGCTTTCTAATATCGTTTTATTTCACATTCATTTAATTTAAATGACAACCGTTTGGGCGCTTTTGTGTTCGTTGGCTGTATTTTCTGTTTTCTTCGCGCATATTGGGTATTTCCAACACGCTTTCAATATCGATTTCAGCCAATCAAATCCGTGAATTCGGTAGTTCCCAGTCCTTGTGAGACAAAGCCATATAATAATAAGATTTATTGCAGATTTTTGACCTTACAGAGCAGGGACTTCCACTGGGCCCACCAAAGGGTTTTCAGCCAGTACAAAACTTCTTTAAGAATCTGAGTTTGTTTGTGATCAGACCAATTGTGCTAGAGAAGTGTTAATGTTTAGTGTTGGAACAGACAGTTTTGATTCAACCTCACAACAAATGAGCAACACAATATAAATAAAATTCAGCGTGGACACTCTGACTGATCACCTTCCATGCGGTCAGTTGGGCGCAGGTTTTTTTTCTACAAGGCTAACTGTTTTTGTTCCTTGACTTCAGATAGAGTTGATTTGTTATTGCTGTCGGAATTATTTCTGGTATTGGGTTAACCTTTGCTTTTGGCACTGGGTCAGTTGAGTTGTCAAAGTTATCTACGGACTACCCTGGGTTTTAAATTATAACGATAATCGATGGACCATTCTGGGTAGTTTTATCCTTGCTGGTGTGTTGATTAAAGTAATCAGTTTGTGCAGGTTTCAAACCTATTTGTGCCGCCATATTCAATGTGACAGGATTTTGCCACTGTGTCTAAAACTGTTTGTGTCGTAGGGTCAGCCATTTCATTCGAGTTCAAAATGACTTAGCTTTGTCGCTGAACTGTTAAGAATTTCTTCATGTGGGCTTCAACTGACATTATTTCTGTATTTTTTTTGTTGTGCTGTCCATGTCCAATTTAACGAAATTTGAACGTAATCAGCCAATTAAAATCGTCTGTTCCAGTGGCTAGCAGTCTTGTTTCTAAAACATGATTGCTGGAATCATACACAAACTTAGAGTCTTTTGTTTAAAATCGTGCTGTGATTGGTTGAAAACCCTCAGACCCCTGTTGATGTTGTTACACTGTAAAGCGCTTTGAGATTTGCTGAGGGAAAATTTGGAAAGTCAGAGTTCCAAGTTTAAGTTTGTATTCCTGTCAGGATGTTATATTGTGTAGAGATGGTTTTTCCAAAGCTATTTCATTCTACTCGAAAGACGAGCTTATATGCACCAAATTCCTATTGGCTCAGTGACTGTTTCGAATGAAATGGCATTAATTGCCAACCTATTATGTCTGCTGCCTAAATAAAGGGATAAACTTCGAGGGAATTTACCCTCTGGGAAATTTTCAGCAAGAAATTACCTAGCTTTCATTCAGTAATTATAAAGGTTCCACCCTAACGTTGTCCAATATCGTTTATTATAATAAAGTTTCCATATAACACGCGCTCTGATTGGCTGAAACAGCGTGCTTTATCAGTCAACAGAGCACGGATTGATGACAGTAAGCTGGCTTTCAAATTTTTGTTTCGGAATTTTGATAAATTTGACCCATATTAAACATGCCCTGTGTAACTGATTAACACGTAATAGGTAACCTGCATGACTGCGTAACTTCCGTTGTCACGCTAAGCAATAAAAGGTACAAGAAAGATAGACACGTGCGATAGGATATAGGCGTCGTTATTCATCAAAGATCGAAGAAAGGAGTTTAGATTGGAGAAAGAGGTACGATTTATAGTTTTATTTGTATGCTCGATTTAGTTAGTTTGATATCATTCCCTGTATTGTTCACAATTCGTAATATTTCCGTAATTTTCAAGTATCGTGATACGCCCCCTGTTTTGTGTTGTTATTGCAATCGATGTTCTGTGCGAGTTATAGTAATAGGCGCTTCCCCGTAATTATATTTTCAGTTTTTACGTGAATCAAGCAAGTAATAAAGAGTTGATAGATAGAAAGGACTCGCTTGGTTGATAGTAAAGCTCCATCCAACATAATGAAATCGCGTCCGGAGCATTTGGAATGTTTTATAGAAGACCTCCGTCCGCTACACCCTGTGACTCAGACAAACGCAGATATGGCTCACGGACACCATTGTTAGCAACAGTAGTGTTAAGACTGCACTAAAATAACAAGTTTTGCTAGATTCCCGCCGACAAAACACGTAGCGAAATAAACAAATTCTCAACCTAACCAGTGCTTCGATAAAAGACATTATATTTGTTACGAAGGCAGTAACTATACTTAAGAAGTAAAACAACGACAGAAAACAACAATTGAGCTGTCTCTGTTTATAACTGTAGCTCCTTTGAAATGCAACTCAGCATTTCGGATTTTCATCCGCAAGCTTTAAGTTCCTTGTTTCGTCATTTCAATTGGAAAAGTGCACGTTTTCATGAGCCACAATACGGCCGGATTCCTCTGGACTACAAACCTTTGCCTGCCTTTACCTTTACCGGATCCGTTACCGGATCCTTATTTAAAAATTAACTAAAAAGTGAACTTTGGAGGCATCGTTCTTCTCTCGAAAGCCGTTTGAGACTACTCGAAACTGAAGCTTAGCTGAAGTCCAGTTTGTGATTGACAGCTGTCGCTTTGTTTGCCAATAAAATTATTTGAATAATTCTAACGAGGATTGTGATTGGCTTATTTTAGCGTGCTTTATCAGAGAACAGAGCACGGCTGACGCCACTTTTACGCGTTTGGAAAATAAAGTTTGGTTTGAAAATTCAGCCGAATGCGCGGAGAAATTATTGGATTCCTTATCATAAAACAAATAAAGAAGCCTCGACTGTGGTCTGTTCTGTTCTAAAGCACTTAGGAATCGGTAGAGCACTCAAGAAGTAGGGAAGAACGCTCAACTACGTCTCGTATTTTCCCCTACAATTCTTCCGTGCTCTACCGTTTCCTGCGTGCTTTACAACAGAACAGAGTTCAGTCGAGGCTTCTTTATTTGTTAAGCAATGTTCTTGCTAAAAGTGGTCCAATTGTGTTGTTTAGAGCTTAAAGGTCGTAATTTTGTGCTAAAAGCTTAGTGAAATCTTGTTAAAATTTGTGCAACTTTTCACTCTAACTTGTACAAGCTCTAGCTAAATGTTGTATAATTTGCGATTAATAACTACGTAGTTTCCGTCTAAAAGCTGCGCAACTCTAGCTTAAGGTGGCGCATTTAATGCTAAAAAGTGTGCAATCTCTTGCCAAAAAGTGCACGTTTTTTCCAAATTATGCGCATTTTCAAGCTAAAAGGTACCCGATTGCCGGTTTAATAAAAGCGACATGATTTCCTCTACTTTTTCGTAGCTTAACACTGTGTAATTCGAGTTAAATAACAGCCATTATCTTTCCAAAAGCGGTGCAATATCTTGCTCAAAGCTTTTCCAGTTCGATCCAAAAGATACGCAATTTTCCTTCTAAGAACTGAGCAATGTCTAGGTAAAAGCTGCGCAAATTCTTAAGTGCTGCATAAGACTAGCCACGAATAATGTATTGTCACAAGTAAGTGTCAACTTTATTTTAGGTTTTCCCTCGTGAATCAGTACGGTCGGGAATCCTTATGCGATGTAAGGCGAGATTCCTGTCATCATTTTGTTAGCGAACGGGACTTTGGGCGCGATTCCCAACGAGTTTGCCAAGCAGAAAGGTCTCTGAAGAGTCCCTTGGCCGGGACGAAACGAAAGTGCTGTCTAACACTATCCGCGAACAATATATTATCATAAGTAACTGTCAACTTTATTGTCAAATTCTTACTGAAGCTAAAAGATGCACAGTTTCGTAGCTGAAAACTGTGTATCTGGGAATATAATTTATTTTATCTCTATTTACCTATTGATGTTTGGATCTCCTTTCTTTTAAGCTGTCACCATCTCGAAGGCTCGAGAAGACGACGTTAGAGAGAATAACTGTTAAACTTCGGTTCGTTATACATTAATTCTAAGTTTCTTTTACAATGTTGTAGTTTATATAACGAAACACTACCAGTGTAACTACTGCGGAGTGGGTTCAGAGCCACCTTAAATTTTCGAACATTTGAGGTGGCTCTGAACCCATTCCGCAGAGTTTTTTTTAAATTTTTCAAAAAGTTGCATGTTATCATGCTTATTACAATTTGATAACAAAAAATGGAGGTCACCTAGCTCGTTTTTGAGTTACAAGCGCTTACAGCTAAAATTAAGGGTGTTTTTACCATTTAACATTATTGTAGAAGTACTTGTTACACAGTGTTAGTATTCATCCTTCAAAGTACAGCTGTTAGAAAAGTGCTGGAAACTGTTGCCAGCCTCCTTAAATTAAGAAAGGGCGTGATGGTCTTCGAGAATTTTGCTACTACAGTCCACATCTCGTTAAAGGGGACACCCTCGGGACCGTCATTTGGTGTCCTTGAAACAGCAAGAGTCCGTAATAGCGAGGTGTGATGAAATATCCTGGACTTGGATTGATGTCTTTCAAATAAATAAAAATTTGATTC